>NW_027489575.1:0-34658 GCF_050948215.1 Halictus rubicundus
TCCTCTATCCTATCGAATACCCCATCCTATCCTCTATCCCATCCCATACTCAATCCTATCCTATACTGTATTATATCCTATCCTCTTTCCTATCCTCTATCATATCGTATCCTCTATCCTATCCTATCCTCTACCCTATAATATCCTCTATCCTATCCTCTTCTCTATCCTATCCTATCCTGTATCCTATCCGAATTCTACCCTACCCTCTATCCTATCCTATCCTCTATGCTATCCTCTATCCTATCCTATCCTCTATCCTATCCTATCCTCTATCCTATCCTATCCTCTATCCTATCCTCTCCTCTATCCTATCCTATCCTCTATCCTATCCTATCCTCTATCCTATCCTATCCTCTATCCTATCCTCTATCCTATCCTATTCTCTATCCTATCCTATCCTCTATCCTATCCTATCGTCTATCCTATCCTATCCTCTATCCTATCCTATCCTCTATCCTATCCTATCCTCTATCCTATCCCATTCTCTATCCTGTCCTATCCTCTATCCTATCCTATCCTCTATCCTATCCTCTATAGTATCCTATTCTCTATCCTATCCTATCCTCTATCCTATCCTATCCTCTATCCTATCCTATCCTCTATCCTATCCAATACCCTATCCTATCCTCTATCCCATCCCATACTCAATCCTATCCTATACTGTATTATATCCTATCCTCTTTCCTATCCTCTATCATATCGTATCCTCTATCCTATCCTATCCTCTACCCTATAATATCCTCTATCCTATCCTCTTCTCTATCCTATCCTATCCTGTATCCTATTCTCTATCCTATCCTATCCTCTATCCTTTCCTATCCTCTATCCTATCCTCTATCCTATCCTATTCTCTATCCTATCCTATCCTCTATCCTATCCTATCGTCTATCCTATCCTATCCTCTATCCTATCCTATCCTCTATCCTATCCTATCCTCTATCCTATCCCATTCTCTATCCTGTCCTATCCTCTATCCTATCCTATCCTCTATCCTATCCTCTATCCTATCCTCTATCCTATCCTCTATCCTATCCTCTATCCTATCCTATTCTCTATCCTATCCTATCCTCTATCCTATCCTATCCCCTATGCTATCCTATCCTCTATCCTATCCTCTATCCTATCCTCTATCCTATCCTATCCTCTATCCTCTATCCTCTATCCTATCCTATCCTCTATCCTATACTATCCTCTAGCCTATCCTATCCTCTATCCTATCCTATCCTCTATCCTATCCTATCCTCTATCCTATCCTATCCTGTATCCTATCCTATCCTATCCTATCCTCTATCGTATCCTATCCTATCCTATCCTCTATCCTATGCTATCCACTATCCTATCCTATCCTCTATCCTATCCTATCCTACCCTATCCTCTACCCTATCCTATCCTCTATCCTATCCTATCCTCTATCCTATCCTCTATCCTATCCTATCCTATCCTCTACCCTATCCTATCCTCTATCCTATCCTAACCTCTATCCTATCCTATCCTCTATCCTATCCTATCCTCTATCCTATCCTATCTTCTATATTATCCTCTATCCTATCCTATCCTATATCCTATCCTATCCTATCCTCTATCCTATCCTATCCTCTATCCTATCCTATCCTCTATCCTATCCTATCCTCTATCCTATCCTATCCTCTATCCTATCCTATCCTCTATCCTATCCTATCTTCTATATTATCCTCTATCCTATCCTATCCTATATCCTATCCTATCCTCTATCCTATCCTATCTTCTATCCTATCCTATCCTCTATCCTATCCTATCCTCTATCCTATCCTATCCTCTATCCTATCCTATCCTATCCTCTATCCTATCCTATCGTCTATCCTATCCTATCCTCTATCCTATCCTATCCTCTATCCTATCCTATCCTCTATCCTATCCTATTCTCTATCCTATCCTATCCTCTATCGTATCCTATCCTCTATCCTATCCTATCCTCTATCCTATCCTATCCTCTATCCTATCCAATACCCTATCCTATCCTCTATCCCATCCCATACTCAATCCTATCCTATACTGTATTATATCCTATCCTCTTTCCTATCCTCTATCATATCGTATCCTCTATCCTATCCTATCCTCTACCCTATAATATCCTCTATCCTATCCTCTTCTCTATCCTATCCTATCCTGTATCCTATCCGAATTCTACCCTACCCTCTATCCTATCCTATCCTCTATGCTATCCTCTATCCTATCCTATCCTCTATCCTATCCTATCCTCTATCCTATCCTATCCTCTATCCTATCCTCTCCTCTATCCTATCCTATCCTCTATCCTATCCTATCCTCTATCCTATCCTATCCTCTATCCTCTATCCTATCCTCTATCCTATCCTATTCTCTATCCTATCCTATCCTCTATCCTATCCTATCCCCTATGCTATCCTATCCTCTATCCTATCCTCTACCCTATCCTCTATCCTATCCTATCCTCTATCCTCTATCCTCTATCCTATCCTATCCTCTATCCTATACTATCCTCTATCCTATCCTATCCTCTATCCTATCCTATCGTCTATCCTATCCTATCCTCTATCCTATCCTATCCTCTATCCTATCCTATCCTCTATCCTATCCTATCCTCTATCCTATCCTATCCTCTATAGTGTCCTATCCTCTATCCTACCCTACCCTCTATCCTATCCTATCCTCTATGCTATCCTCTATCATATCCTATCCTCTATCCTATCCTATCCTCTATCCTATCCTATCCTCTATCCTATCCTCTCCTCTATCCTATCCTATCCTCTATCCTATCCTATCCTCTATCCTATCCTATCCTCTATCCTATCCTATCCTCTATCCTATCCTATCCTCTATCCTATCCCATTCTCTATCCTATCCTATCCTCTATCCTATCCTCTATCCTATCCTCTATCCTATCCTATCCTCTATCCTCTATCCTCTATCCTATCCTATCCTCTATCCTATACTATCCTCTAGCCTATCCTATCCTCTATCCTATCCTATCCTCTATCCTATCCTATCCTCTATCCTATCCTATCCTGTATCCTATCCTATCCTATCCTATCCTCTATCGTATCCTATCCTATCCTATCCTCTATCCTATGCTATCCACTATCCTATCCTATCCTCTATCCTATCCTATCCTACCCTATCCTCTACCCTATCCTATCCTCTATCCTATCCTATCCTCTATCCTATCCTCTATCCTATCCTATCCTATCCTCTACCCTATCCTATCCTCTATCCTATCCTAACCTCTATCCTATCCTATCCTCTATCCTATCCTATCCTCTATCCTATCCTATCTTCTATATTATCCTCTATCCTATCCTATCCTATATCCTATCCTATCCTATCCTCTATCCTATCCTATCCTCTATCCTATCCTATCCTCTATCCTATCCTATCCTCTATCCTATCCTATCCTCTATCCTATCCTATCCTCTATCCTATCCTATCTTCTATATTATCCTCTATCCTATCCTATCCTATATCCTATCCTATCCTCTATCCTATCCTATCTTCTATCCTATCCTATCCTCTATCCTATCCTATCCTCTATCCTATCCTATCCTCTATCCTATCCTATCCTATCCTCTATCCTATCCTATCGTCTATCCTATCCTATCCTCTATCCTATCCTATCCTCTATCCTATCCTATCCTCTATCCTATCCTATTCTCTATCCTATCCTATCCTCTATCGTATCCTATCCTCTATCCTATCCTATCCTCTATCCTATCCTATCCTCTATCCTATCCAATACCCTATCCTATCCTCTATCCCATCCCATACTCAATCCTATCCTATACTGTATTATATCCTATCCTCTTTCCTATCCTCTATCATATCGTATCCTCTATCCTATCCTATCCTCTACCCTATAATATCCTCTATCCTATCCTCTTCTCTATCCTATCCTATCCTGTATCCTATCCGAATTCTACCCTACCCTCTATCCTATCCTATCCTCTATGCTATCCTCTATCCTATCCTATCCTCTATCCTATCCTATCCTCTATCCTATCCTATCCTCTATCCTATCCTCTCCTCTATCCTATCCTATCCTCTATCCTATCCTATCCTCTATCCTATCCTATCCTCTATCCTCTATCCTATCCTCTATCCTATCCTATTCTCTATCCTATCCTATCCTCTATCCTATCCTATCCCCTATGCTATCCTATCCTCTATCCTATCCTCTACCCTATCCTCTATCCTATCCTATCCTCTATCCTCTATCCTCTATCCTATCCTATCCTCTATCCTATACTATCCTCTATCCTATCCTATCCTCTATCCTATCCTATCGTCTATCCTATCCTATCCTCTATCGTATCCTATCCTCTATCCTATCCTATCCTCTATCCTATCCTATCCTCTATCCTATCCAATACCCTATCCTATCCTCTATCCCATCCCATACTCAATCCTATCCTATACTGTATTATATCCTATCCTCTTTCCTATCCTCTATCATATCGTATCCTCTATCCTATCCTATCCTCTACCCTATAATATCCTCTATCCTATCCTCTTCTCTATCCTATCCTATCCTGTATCCTATCCGAATTCTACCCTACCCTCTATCCTATCCTATCCTCTATGCTATCCTCTATCCTATCCTATCCTCTATCCTATCCTATCCTCTATCCTATCCTATCCTCTATCCTATCCTATCCTCTATCCTATCCTCTATCCTATCCTATTCTCTATCCTATCCTATCCTCTATCCTATCCTATCCCCTATGCTATCCTATCCTCTATCCTATCCTCTATCCTATCCTCTATCCTATCCTATCCTCTATCCTCTATCCTCTATCCTATCCTATCCTCTATCCTATACTATCCTCTATCCTATCCTATCCTCTATCCTATCCTATCGTCTATCCTATCCTATCCTCTATCCTATCCTATCCTCTATCCTATCCTATCCTCTATCCTATCCTATCCTCTATCCTATCCTATCCTCTATCCTATCCTATCCTCTATAGTGTCCTATCCTCTATCCTACCCTACCCTCTATCCTATCCTATCCTCTATGCTATCCTCTATCATATCCTATCCTCTATCCTATCCTATCCTCTATCCTATCCTATCCTCTATCCTATCCCATTCTCTATCCTATCCTATCCTCTATCCTATCCTATCCTGTATCCTATCCAAATTCTACCCTACCCTCTATCCTATCCTATACTCTATCCTATCCTATCCTCTATCCTATACTATCCTCTATCCTATCCTATCCTCTATCCTATCCTATCCTCTATCCTATCCTATCGTCTATCCTATCCTATCCTCTATCCTATCCTATCCTCTATCCTATCCTATCCTCTATCCTATCCTATTCTCTATCCTATCCTATCCTCTATCGTATCCTATCCTCTATCCTATCCTATCCTCTATCCTATCCTATCCTCTATCCTATCCTATCCTCTATCCTATCCTATCCTCTATCCTATCGAATACCCTATCCTATCCTCTATCCCATCCCATACTCAATCCTATCCTATACTGTATTATATCCTATCCTCTTTCCTATCCTCTATCATATCGTATCCTCTATCCTATCCTATCCTCTACCCTATAATATCCTCTATCCTATCCTCTTCTCTATCCTATCCTATCCTGTATCCTATCCGAATTCTACCCTACCCTCTATCCTATCCTATCCTCTATGCTATCCTCTATCCTATCCTATCCTCTATCCTATCCTATCCTCTATCCTATCCTATCCTCTATCCTATCCTCTCCTCTATCCTATCCTATCCTCTATCCTATCCTATCCTCTATCCTATCCTATCCTCTATCCTATCCTCTATCCTATCCTATTCTCTATCCTATCCTATCCTCTATCCTATCCTATCGTCTATCCTATCCTATCCTCTATCCTATCCTATCCTCTATCCTATCCTATCCTCTATCCTATCCTATCCTCTATCCTATCCTATCCTCTATCCTGTCCTATCCTCTATCCTATCCTAAACTCTATCCTATAATATCATCTATCCTATCCCATCCTCTACCCTATCCTATCGTCTATCGTATAATATCCTCTATCCTATAATATCCTGTATTCTATCCAATCCTCTATGCTGTCCTATCCTCTATCCTATGCTACCCTCTATCCTATAATATCCTATATCATATCCTACCATCTATCCTATCGTATCCTCTATCCTATCGTATCCTCTTTCCTATCCCATCCTCTATCCTATCATATCCTCAATCCTATCCCATACTATATACTATCCTACCCTCTGTCCTATCCTGTATTCTATCCTATCCTATCCTCTATCCTATAATATCATCTATCCTATCCTATTCCCTATCCTATCCTATCCTCTATCCTATCCTATCCTCTATCCTATCCTATCCTCCATCCTATCCTATCCTATCCTCCATCCTATCCTATCCTACCCTATCCTATCCTCTATCCTATCCTATCCTATCCTCTATCCTATCCTATCCTCTATCAGATCCTATCCTCTATCCTATCCTATCCTCTATCCTATCCTAACCTCTATCCTATCCTATCCTCTATCCTATCCTATCCTCTATCGTCTCCTATCTTCTATCCTATGAAATCCCCTATACTATCCTGTCCTATTATCTATCCTATCCTCTATCCTTTCCTATCCTCTATCCTATCCTATCCTCTATTCTATCCTATCCTGTATCGTATAATCTATCCTCAATCCTATCCTCTGTCCTATACTATTCTCTATCCTATCCTATCCTCTATCCTATCGTATCCTCTATCCTATCCCATCCTCTATCCTATCCTATCCTCTATCCTATCCTATCCTATTCTCTATCCTATACTATCCTCTATCCTATACTATCCTCTATCCTATACTATCCTCTATCCTATCCTATCCTGTATCCTATCCAATCTTCTATCCTATCCTATCATCAATCCTATGCTGCATCCTATCCAATCCACTATGCTATCCTATCCTCTATCCTATCGTATCCTCTATCCTATCCCATCCTCTATCCTACCATATCCTCTATCCTATCCTATCCTCTATCCTATCGTATCCTCTATCCTATCCTATCCTCTATCCTATCCTATCCTCTATCCTATCCTATCCTCTATCCTATCCTATCCTCTATCCTATCCCATTCTCTATCCTATCCTATCCTCTATCCTATCCTCTATCCTATCCTCTATCCTATCCTATCCTCTATCCTATCCTATCCTGTATCCTATCCTATCCTATCCTATCCTCTATCGTATCCTATCCTATCCTATCCTCTATCCTATGCTATCCACTATCCTATCCTATCCTCTATCCTATCCTATCCTACCCTATCCTCTACCCTATCCTATCCTCTATCCTATCCTATCCTCTATCCTATCCTCTATCCTATCCTATCCTATCCTCTACCCTATCCTATCCTCTATCCTATCCTAACCTCTATCCTATCCTATCCTCTATCCTATCCTATCCTCTATCCTATCCTATCTTCTATATTATCCTCTATCCTATCCTATCCTATATCCTATCCTATCCTATCCTCTATCCTATCCTATCCTCTATCCTATCCTATCCTCTATCCTATCCTATCCTCTATCCTATCCTATCCTCTATCCTATCCTATCCTCTATCCTATCCTATCTTCTATATTATCCTCTATCCTATCCTATCCTATATCCTATCCTATCCTCTATCCTATCCTATCTTCTATCCTATCCTATCCTCTATCCTATCCTATCCTCTATCCTATCCTATCCTCTATCCTATCCTATCCTATCCTCTATCCTATCCTATCGTCTATCCTATCCTATCCTCTATCCTATCCTATCCTCTATCCTATCCTATCCTCTATCCTATCCTATTCTCTATCCTATCCTATCCTCTATCGTATCCTATCCTCTATCCTATCCTATCCTCTATCCTATCCTATCCTCTATCCTATCCAATACCCTATCCTATCCTCTATCCCATCCCATACTCAATCCTATCCTATACTGTATTATATCCTATCCTCTTTCCTATCCTCTATCATATCGTATCCTCTATCCTATCCTATCCTCTACCCTATAATATCCTCTATCCTATCCTCTTCTCTATCCTATCCTATCCTGTATCCTATCCGAATTCTACCCTACCCTCTATCCTATCCTATCCTCTATGCTATCCTCTATCCTATCCTATCCTCTATCCTATCCTATCCTCTATCCTATCCTATCCTCTATCCTATCCTCTCCTCTATCCTATCCTATCCTCTATCCTATCCTATCCTCTATCCTATCCTATCCTCTATCCTCTATCCTATCCTCTATCCTATCCTATTCTCTATCCTATCCTATCCTCTATCCTATCCTATCCCCTATGCTATCCTATCCTCTATCCTATCCTCTACCCTATCCTCTATCCTATCCTATCCTCTATCCTCTATCCTCTATCCTATCCTATCCTCTATCCTATACTATCCTCTATCCTATCCTATCCTCTATCCTATCCTATCGTCTATCCTATCCTATCCTCTATCGTATCCTATCCTCTATCCTATCCTATCCTCTATCCTATCCTATCCTCTATCCTATCCAATACCCTATCCTATCCTCTATCCCATCCCATACTCAATCCTATCCTATACTGTATTATATCCTATCCTCTTTCCTATCCTCTATCATATCGTATCCTCTATCCTATCCTATCCTCTACCCTATAATATCCTCTATCCTATCCTCTTCTCTATCCTATCCTATCCTGTATCCTATCCGAATTCTACCCTACCCTCTATCCTATCCTATCCTCTATGCTATCCTCTATCCTATCCTATCCTCTATCCTATCCTATCCTCTATCCTATCCTATCCTCTATCCTATCCTATCCTCTATCCTATCCTCTATCCTATCCTATTCTCTATCCTATCCTATCCTCTATCCTATCCTATCCCCTATGCTATCCTATCCTCTATCCTATCCTCTATCCTATCCTCTATCCTATCCTATCCTCTATCCTCTATCCTCTATCCTATCCTATCCTCTATCCTATACTATCCTCTATCCTATCCTATCCTCTATCCTATCCTATCGTCTATCCTATCCTATCCTCTATCCTATCCTATCCTCTATCCTATCCTATCCTCTATCCTATCCTATCCTCTATCCTATCCTATCCTCTATCCTATCCTATCCTCTATAGTGTCCTATCCTCTATCCTACCCTACCCTCTATCCTATCCTATCCTCTATGCTATCCTCTATCATATCCTATCCTCTATCCTATCCTATCCTCTATCCTATCCTATCCTCTATCCTATCCCATTCTCTATCCTATCCTATCCTCTATCCTATCCTATCCTGTATCCTATCCAAATTCTACCCTACCCTCTATCCTATCCTATACTCTATCCTATCCTATCCTCTATCCTATACTATCCTCTATCCTATCCTATCCTCTATCCTATCCTATCCTCTATCCTATCCTATCGTCTATCCTATCCTATCCTCTATCCTATCCTATCCTCTATCCTATCCTATCCTCTATCCTATCCTATTCTCTATCCTATCCTATCCTCTATCGTATCCTATCCTCTATCCTATCCTATCCTCTATCCTATCCTATCCTCTATCCTATCCTATCCTCTATCCTATCCTATCCTCTATCCTATCGAATACCCTATCCTATCCTCTATCCCATCCCATACTCAATCCTATCCTATACTGTATTATATCCTATCCTCTTTCCTATCCTCTATCATATCGTATCCTCTATCCTATCCTATCCTCTACCCTATAATATCCTCTATCCTATCCTCTTCTCTATCCTATCCTATCCTGTATCCTATCCGAATTCTACCCTACCCTCTATCCTATCCTATCCTCTATGCTATCCTCTATCCTATCCTATCCTCTATCCTATCCTATCCTCTATCCTATCCTATCCTCTATCCTATCCTCTCCTCTATCCTATCCTATCCTCTATCCTATCCTATCCTCTATCCTATCCTATCCTCTATCCTATCCTCTATCCTATCCTATTCTCTATCCTATCCTATCCTCTATCCTATCCTATCGTCTATCCTATCCTATCCTCTATCCTATCCTATCCTCTATCCTATCCTATCCTCTATCCTATCCTATCCTCTATCCTATCCTATCCTCTATCCTGTCCTATCCTCTATCCTATCCTAAACTCTATCCTATAATATCATCTATCCTATCCCATCCTCTACCCTATCCTATCGTCTATCGTATAATATCCTCTATCCTATAATATCCTGTATTCTATCCAATCCTCTATGCTGTCCTATCCTCTATCCTATGCTACCCTCTATCCTATAATATCCTATATCATATCCTACCATCTATCCTATCGTATCCTCTATCCTATCGTATCCTCTTTCCTATCCCATCCTCTATCCTATCATATCCTCAATCCTATCCCATACTATATACTATCCTACCCTCTGTCCTATCCTGTATTCTATCCTATCCTATCCTCTATCCTATAATATCATCTATCCTATCCTATTCCCTATCCTATCCTATCCTCTATCCTATCCTATCCTCTATCCTATCCTATCCTCCATCCTATCCTATCCTATCCTCCATCCTATCCTATCCTACCCTATCCTATCCTCTATCCTATCCTATCCTATCCTCTATCCTATCCTATCCTCTATCAGATCCTATCCTCTATCCTATCCTATCCTCTATCCTATCCTAACCTCTATCCTATCCTATCCTCTATCCTATCCTATCCTCTATCGTCTCCTATCTTCTATCCTATGAAATCCCCTATACTATCCTGTCCTATTATCTATCCTATCCTCTATCCTTTCCTATCCTCTATCCTATCCTATCCTCTATTCTATCCTATCCTGTATCGTATAATCTATCCTCAATCCTATCCTCTGTCCTATACTATTCTCTATCCTATCCTATCCTCTATCCTATCGTATCCTCTATCCTATCCCATCCTCTATCCTATCCTATCCTCTATCCTATCCTATCCTATTCTCTATCCTATACTATCCTCTATCCTATACTATCCTCTATCCTATACTATCCTCTATCCTATCCTATCCTGTATCCTATCCAATCTTCTATCCTATCCTATCATCAATCCTATCCTGCATCCTATCCAATCCACTATGCTATCCTATCCTCTATCCTATCGTATCCTCTATCCTATCCCATCCTCTATCCTACCATATCCTCTATCCTATCCTATCCTCTATCCTATCGTATCCTCTATCCTATCCCATCCTCTATCCTATCCTATTGTCTATCCTATAATATCCTCTATCCTATCGTATCCTCTATCCTATCCTATACTCTGTCCTGTCCTATCCTCTACCCTATCCTATCTTCTATCCTATCCAATCCCATATCCCATCCTCTATCCCATCCTCTACTCAATCCTATCCTATACTGTATTATATCCTATCCTTTTTCCTATCCTCTATCATATCGTATCCTCTATCCTATCCTATCCTCTACTCTATAATATCCTCTATCCTATCCTCTTCTCTATCCTATCCTATCCTGTATCCTATCCGAATTCTACCCTACCCTCTATCCTATCCTATCCTCTATGCTATCCTCTATCCTATCCTATCCTCTATCCTATCCTATCCTCTATCCTATCCTATCCTCTATCCTATCCTCTCCTCTATCCTATCCTATCCTCTATCCTATCCTATCCTCTATCCTATCCTATCCTCTATCCTATCCTCTATCCTATCCTATTCTCTATCCTATCCTATCCTCTATCCTATCCTATCGTCTATCCTATCCTATCCTCTATCCTATCCTATCCTCTATCCTATCCTATCCTCTATCCTATCCTATCCTCTATCCTATCCTATCCTCTATCCTGTCCTATCCTCTATCCTATCCTAAACTCTATCCTATAATATCATCTATCCTATCCCATCCTCTACCCTATCCTATCGTCTATCGTATAATATCCTCTATCCTATAATATCCTGTATTCTATCCAATCCTCTATGCTGTCCTATCCTCTATCCTATGCTACCCTCTATCCTATAATATCCTATATCATATCCTACCATCTATCCTATCGTATCCTCTATCCTATCGTATCCTCTTTCCTATCCCATCCTCTATCCTATCATATCCTCAATCCTATCCCATACTATATACTATCCTACCCTCTGTCCTATCCTGTATTCTATCCTATCCTATCCTCTATCCTATAATATCATCTATCCTATCCTATTCCCTATCCTATCCTATCCTCTATCCTATCCTATCCTCTATCCTATCCTATCCTCCATCCTATCCTATCCTATCCTCGATCCTATCCTATCCTACCCTATCCTATCCTCTATCCTATCCTATCCTATCCTCTATCCTATCCTATCCTCTATCAGATCCTATCCTCTATCCTATCCTATCCTCTATCCTATCCTAACCTCTATCCTATCCTATCCTCTATCCTATCCTATCCTCTATCGTCTCCTATCTTCTATCCTATGAAATCCCCTATACTATCCTGTCCTATTATCTATCCTATCCTCTATCCTTTCCTATCCTCTATCCTATCCTATCCTCTATTCTATCCTATCCTGTATCGTATAATCTATCCTCAATCCTATCCTCTGTCCTATACTATTCTCTATCCTATCCTATCCTCTATCCTATCGTATCCTCTATCCTATCCCATCCTCTATCCTATCCTATCCTCTATCCTATCCTATCCTATTCTCTATCCTATACTATCCTCTATCCTATACTATCCTCTATCCTATACTATCCCCTATCCTATCCTATCCTGTATCCTATCCAATCTTCTATCCTATCCTATCATCAATCCTATCCTGCATCCTATCCAATCCACTATGCTATCCTATCCTCTATCCTATCGTATCCTCTATCCTATCCCATCCTCTATCCTACCATATCCTCTATCCTATCCTATCCTCTATCCTATCGTATCCTCTATCCTATCGTATCCTCTATCCTATCCTATACTCTGTCCTGTCCTATCCTCTACCCTATCCTATCTTCTATCCTATCCAATCCCATATCCCATCCTCTATCCCATCCTCTACTCAATCCTATCCTATACTGTATTATATCCTATCCTTTTTCCTATCCTCTATCATATCGTATCCTCTATCCTATCCTATCCTCTACTCTATAATATCCTCTATCCTATCCCATTCTCTATCCTATCCTATCCTCTATCCTATCCTATCCTGTATCCTATCCAAATTCTGCCCTACCCTCTATCCTATCCTATCCTCTATGCTATCCTCTAACCTATCCTATCCTCTATCCTATCCTATCCTCTATCCTATCCTATCCTCTATCCTATCCTCTCCTCTATCCTATCCTATCCTCTATCCTATCCTATCCTCTATCCTATCCTATCCTCTATCCTATCCTATCCTCTATCCTATCCTATCCTCTATCCTATCCTATCCTCTATCCTATCCTCTATCCTATCCTATTCTCTATCCTATCCTATCCTCTATCCTATCCTATCCCCTATCCTATCCTATCCTCTATCCTATCCTCTATCCTATCCTATCCTCTATCCTCTATCCTCTATCCTATCCTATCCTCTATAATATCGTATATTCTATCCTATCCTATCCTCTATCCTATCCTATCCTCAATCCTATCCCATCCACTATCCTATCCTATCCTCTATCCTATCCTATTCTCTATCCTATACTATCCACTATCCTATCCTCTATCCTATCCTATCCTCTATCCTATCCTATCCTCTATCCTATCCTATGCTCTATCCTATCCTATCCTAAATCCTATCCTATCCTCTATCCTACCCTATCCTGCATCCTATCCTGTCCTCTATCCAATCGTACCCTCAATCCTATCGTATCCTCCATCCTATCCTATCCTCAATCCTATCGTATTCACTATCCAATCCTATCCTCTTTCATATCCTATCATCCATAATATCCTCTATCCTTTATCCTATCATATCCTCCATCCTATCCTCTATCCCATCCTATCCTCTATCCTGTCCTATCCGCTATCCTATCCTATCCTATATCCTATCCTATTCTCTATCCTATATCCTATCCTATTCTCTATCCTATATCCTATCCTATTCTGTATCCTATCCTATACTCTGTACTATCCTATCCTCTATCCTATCCTTTCCTCTATCCTATCCTATCCTATCCTCTATCCTATCCTATCCTCTATCCAATCCTACCCTCAATCCTATCCTATCCTCCATCCTATACTATCATCAATCCTATCGTATTCACTATCCTATCCTATCCTCTATCATATCCTATCATCCATCCTATCCTCTATCCTTTATCCTATTCTATCCTCCATCCTATGCTCTATCCTATCATATCCTCTATCCTGTCCTATCCTCTATCCTATCCTATCCTATATCCTATCCTATTCTCTATCCTATATCCTATCCCATTCTCTATCCTCTATCCTATCCTATCCTCTATCCTATCCTCTATCCTATCCTACCCTCTATCCTACCCTATCCTCTATTCTATCCTATCCTCTATCCTATCCTATCCACTATCCTATCCTATCCTCTATCCTATCCTCTATCCTATCCTATCCTCTATCCTATCCTATCCTCTATCGTCTCCTATCCTCTATCCTATCCAATCCCCTATACTATCCTCTATCCTGTCCTATTCTCTATCCTATCCTCTATCCTATACTATCCTCTATCTTATCCTATCCTCTATCCTATCCTATCCTCTATCCAATCGTATCCTCTATCCTATCCTATCCTCTATCCTATCCTATCCTATTAACTATCCTATACTATCCTCTAACATATCCTAACCTGTACCCTATGCTATCCTGTATCCTATCCAATCTTCTATCCTATCCTATCGTCAATCCTATCCTGCATCCTATCCAATCCACTATGCTATCCTATCCTCTATCCTATCGTATCCTCTATCCTATCCCATCCTCTATCCTATCATATCCTCTGTCCTGTCCTATCCTCTATCCTTTCCTATCCTCTATCCTATCGTATCCTCTATCCTATCCCACCCTCTATCCTATCCTATCCTCTATCATATCCTATCCTATTCTCTAACCTATACTATCCTCTAACCTATCCTATCCTTTACCCTAACCTATCTTGTATCCTATCCCATCCGCTATCCTATCCTATTGTCTATCCTATAATATCCTCTATCCTATCCAATCCTCTATCCTATCCGATCCTCAATCCTATCCTGCATCCTATCCAATCCACTATGCTATCTTATCCTCTATCCTATCCCATCCTCTATCCTATCATATCCTCAATCCTATCCCATACTATATACTATCCTACCCTCTGTCCTATCCTGTATTCTATCCTATCCTATCCTCCATCCTATAATATCATCTATCCTATCCTATTCCCTATCCTATCCTATCCTCTATCCTATCCTATCCTCTATCCTATCCTATCCTCTATCCTATCCTATCCTATCCTCCATCCTATCCTATCCTACCCTATCCTATCCTCTATCCTATCCTATCCTATCCTCTATCCTATCCTATCCTCTATCAGATCCTATCCTCTATCCTATCCTATCCTCTATCCTATCCTAACCTCTATCCTATCCTATCCTCTATCCTATCCTATGCTCTATCCTATCCTACCCTGTATCGTATAATCGATCCTCAATCCTATACTCTGTCCTATACTATTCTCTATCCTATCCTATCCTCTATCCTATCCTATTCTCTATCGTCTCCTATCTTCTATCCTATCCCATCCTCTATCCTATCCTATCCTCTATCCTATCCTATTCTCTATCCTATCCTATCCACTATCCTATCCTCTATCCTATCCTATCCTCTATCCTATCCTATCCTCTATCCTATCCTATCCTCTATCCTATCCTATCCTAAATCCTATCCTATCCTCTATCCTATCCTATCCTGCATCCTATCCTGTCCTCTATCCAATCGTACCCTCAATCCTATCCTATCCTCCATCCTATCCTATCCTCAATCCTATCGTATTCACTATCCAATCCTATCCTCTTTCATATCCTATCATCCATACTATCCTCTATCCTTTATCCTATCATATCCTCCATCCTATCCTCTATCCCATCCTATCCTCTATCCTGTCCTATCCGCTATCCTATCCTATCCTATATCCTATCCTATTCTCTATCCTATATCCTATCCTATTCTCTATCCTATATCCTATCCTATTCTGTATCCTATCCTATACTCTGTACTATCCTATCCTCTATCCTATCCTATCCTCTATCCTATCCTATCCTCTATCCTATCCTATCCTCTATCCTATCCTATCCTCTATCCAATCCTACCCTCAATCCTATCCTATCCTCCATCCTATACTATCCTCCATCCTATCCTCTATCCTATCATATCCTCTATCCTGTCCTATCCTCTATCCTATCCTATCCTATATCCTATCGTATTCACTATCCAATCCTATCCTCTTTCATATCCTATCATCCATACTATCCTCTATCCTTTATCCTATCATATCCTCCATCCTATCCTCTATCCCATCCTATCCTCTATCCTGTCCTATCCGCTATCCTATCCTATCCTATATCCTATCCTATTCTCTATCCTATCCTATTCTCTATCCTATATCCTATCCTATCCTCTATCCTATCGTATCCTCTATCCTATCCCATCCTCTATCCTATCATATCCTCTGTCCTGTCCTATCCTCCATCCTATCCTATCCTCTATCCAATCCTACCCTCAATCCTATCCTATCCTCCATCCTATCCTCTATCCTATCATATCCTCTATCCTGTCCTATCCTCTATCCTATCCTATCCTATATCCTATCCTATTCTCTATCCTATATCGTATCCTATTCTCTATCCTCTATCCTATCCTATCCACTATCCTATCCTATCCTCTATCCTATCTTCTATCCTATCCTATCCTCAATCCTATCGTATCCACTATCCTATAATATCCTCTACCCTATACTCTATGCAATCCTATCCTATCCTCTATCCTATCCTATCCTCTATCCTATCCTATCCTCTATCCTATCCTATCCTCTATCCTATCCTATCCTCTATCCTATCCTATCCTCTATCCTATCCTCTATCCTATCCTCTATCCTATCTTAACATCTATCCTATCCTATCCTCTATCCTATCCTATCCTCTATCCTATCCTATCCTCAATCCTATCCCATCTTCAGTCCTATCCTATCCTCTATCCTATCCTATCCTCTATCCTATCCTATCCTCTATCCTATCCTATCCTATCCTCTATCCTATCCTATCCTCTATCCTATCCTATCCTCTATCCTATCCTATCCTCTATCCTATCCTACGCTCTATCCTATCCTATCCTCTATCCTATCCTCTATCCTATCCTATCCTCTATCCTATCCTATCCTCTATCCTATCCTCTCCTCTATCCTATCCTCTCTTCTATCCTATCCTCTATCCTATCCTATCCTCTATCCTATCCTATCCTCTATTCTATCCTATCCTCTATCCTATCCTATCCTCTATCCTATCCTATCCTCCATCCTATCCTATCCTCTATCCTATCCTATCCTCTATCCTATCCTATCCTCCATCCTATCCTATCCTCTATCCTATCCTATCCTCTTTCCTATCCTATCCTCTATCCTATCCTATCCTCTACGTTATCCTATTCTCAACACTATCCTATAGTCCATCCTATCCTATCCGCTATCCTATCCTATCCTCTATCCTATCCTATCCTCTATCCTATCCTCTATCCCATCCTATACTCAATCCTATCCTATACTGTATTATATCCTATCCTCTTTCCTATCCTCTATCATATCGTATTATCTATCCTATCCTATCCTCTACCCTATAATATCCTCTAACCTATCCTCTTCTCTATCCTATCCTATCCTGTATCCTATCCAAATTCTACCCTACCCTCTATCCTATCCTATCCTCTATCCTATCCTCTATCCTATCCTATCCTCTATCCTATCCTATCCTCTATCCTATCCTATCCTCTACGTTATCCTATTCTCAATTCTAACCTATAGTCCATCCTATCCTATCCGCTATCCTATCCTATCCTCTATCCTATCCTATCGTCTATCCTATCCAATACTCTATCCTATCCTGTCCTCTATCCTATCCTATACTCTGTCCTTTCCTATCCTCTATCCTATCCTATCCTCTATCCTATCCCATCCTCTATCCTATCCTATCCTCTATCCTATCATAACCTATACTCTATCCTATACTATCCTCTATCCTATCCTACCCTCTATCCTATCCAATCTTGTATCCTATCCTATCCTGAATCCTATCCTGCATCCTATCCAATCCACTATGCTATCCTATCCTCTATCCTATCCTCTCCTCTATCCTATCCTCTCTTCTATCCTATCCTATCCTATCCTCTATCCTATCCTATCCTCTATCCTATCATATCCTCTATCCTATCCTATCCTCTATCCTATCCTATCCTCTATCCTAGCCTATCCTCTATCGTATCCTATCCTCTATCCTATCCTATCCTCTATCCTATCCTATCCTCTATCGTGTAATCTATCCTCAATCCTATCCTCTATCCTATCCTATTCTCTATCCTATCCTATCCTCTATCCTATCCTATCCCCTATCCTATCCTATCCTCTATCCTATCCTATCCTCTATCCTATCCTATCCTCTATCCTCTATCCTCCATCCTATCCTATCCGCTATCCTATCCTATCCTCTATCCTATCCTATCGTCTATCCTATCCAATACTCTATCCTATCCTGTCCTCTATCCTATCCTATACTCTGTCCTTATCTATCCTCTATCCTATCCTATCCTCTATCCTATCCCATCCTCCATCCTATCCTATCCTCTATCCTATCATATCCTCTATCCTATCCTATCCTCTATCCTATCCTATCCTCTATCCTAGCCTATCCTCTATCGTATCCTATCCTCTATCCTATCCTATCCTCTATCCTATCCTATCCTCTATCCTATCCTATCCTCTATCCTATCCTATCCTCTATCCTATCCTATCCTCTATCGTGTAATCTATCCTCAATCCTATCCTCTATCCTATCCTATTCTCTATCCTATCCTATCCTCTATCCTATCCTATCCCCTATCCTATCCTATCCTCTATCCTATCCTATCCTCTATCCTATCCTATCCTCTCTCCTCTATCCTCTATCCTATCCTATCCTCTCTCCTCTATCCTCTATCCTATCCTATCCTCTCTCCTCTATCCTCTATCCTATCCTATCCTCTATCCTATCCTATCTTCTATCCTATCCAATCCCATATCCCATCCTCTAACCCATCCTATACTCTATCCTATCCTATACTGTATTATATCCTATCCTCTTTCCTATCCTCTATCATATCGTATCCTCTATCCTATCCTATCCTCTACTCTATAATATCCTCTATCCTATCCCATTCTCTATCCTATCCTATCCTCTATCCTATCCTATCCTGTATCCTATCCAAATTCTACCGTACCCTCTATCCTATCCTATCCTCTATCCTATCCCATTCTCTATCCTATCCTATCCTCTATCCTATCCTATCCTCTATCCTATCCTCTATCCTATCCTATTCTCTATCCTATCCTATCCTCTATCCTATCCTATCCCCTATCCTATCCTATCCTCTATCCTATCCTCTATCCTATCATCTATCCTATCCTATCCTCTATCCGCTATCCTCTATCCTATCCTATCCTCTATCCTATCCTATCTTCTATCCTATCCAATCCCATATCCATCCTCTAACCCATCCTATACTCAATCCTATCCTATACTGTATTATATCCTATCCTCTTTCCTACCCTCTATCATATCGTATCCTCTATCCTATCCTATCCTCTACTCTATAATATCCTCTATCCTATCCCATTCTCTATCCTATCCTATCCTCTATCCTATCCTATCCTGTATCCTATCCAAATTCTACCCCACCCTCTATCCTATCCTATCCTCTATCCTATCCTATCCTCTATCCTATACTATCCTCTATCCTATCCTATCCTCTATCCTATCCTATCCTCTATCCTATCCTATCCTCTATCCTATCCTATCCTCTATCCTATCCTATCCTCTATCCTATCCTATCCTCTATCCTATCCTATCCTCTATCCTATCCTATCCTCTATCCTATCCTATCCTCTATCCTATCCTATTCTCTATCCTATCCTATCCTCTATCCTATCCTATCCTCTATCCTATCCTATCCTCTATCCTATCCTATCCTCTATCCTATCCTATCCTCTATCCTATCCTATCCTCTATCCTATCCTATCCTCTATCCTATCCTATCCTCTATCCTGTCCTATCCTCTATCCTATCCTAAACTCTATCCTATAATATCATCTATCCTATCCCATCCTCTATCCTATCCTATCGTCTATCGTATAATATCCTCTATCCTATAATATCCTGTATTCTATCCAATCCTCTATGCTGTCCTATCCTCTATCCTATGCTACCCTCTATCCTATAATATCCTATATCATATCATATCATCTATCCTATCGTATCCTCTATCCTATCGTATCCTCTTTCCTATCCCATCCTCTATCTTATCATATCCTCAATCCTATCCCATACTATATACTATCCTACCCTCTGTCCTATCCTGTATTGTATCCTATCCTATCCTCTATCCTATAATATCATCTATCCTATCCTATTCCCTATCCTATCCTATCCTCTATCCTATCCTATCCTCTATCCTATCCTATCCTCTATCCTATCCTATCCTCTATCCTATCCTATCCTCTATCCTATCCTATCCTCTATCCTATCCTATCCTCTATCCTATCCCATTCTCTATCCTATCCTATCCTCTATCCTATCCTATCCTGTATCCTATCCAAATTCTACCCTACCCTCTATCCTATCCTATCCTCTATCCTATACTATCCTCTATCCTATCCTATCATCTATCCTATCCTATTCTCTATCTTATCCTATCCTCTATCCTATCCTATCCTCTATCCTATCCTATCCTCTATCCTATCCTATCCTCTATCCTATCCTATCATCTATCCTACCCTATTCTCTATCTTATCCTATCCTCTATCCTATCCTATCCTCTATCCTATCCTATCCTCTATCCTATCCTATCCTCTATCCTATCCTATCCGCTATCCTATCCTATCCTCTATCCTATCCTATCGTCTATCCTATCCAATACTCTATCCTATCCTGTCCTCTATCCTATCCTATACTCTTTCCTTTCCTATCTTCTATCCTATCCCATCCTCTATCCTATCCTATCCTCTATCCTATCCTATTCTCTATCCTATCTTATCCACTATCCTATCCTCTATCCTATCCTATCCTCTATCGTATCCTATCCTCTATCCTATCCTATCCTCTATCCTATCCTATCCTCTATCCTATCCTATCCTCTATCCTATCCTATCCTAAATCCTATCCTATCCTCTATCCTATCCTATCCTGCATCCTATCCTGTCCTCTATCCAATCGTACCCTCAATCCAATCCTATCCTCCATCCTATCCTATCCTCAATCCTATCGTATTCACTATCCAATCCTATCCTCTTTCATATCCTATCATCCATCCTATCCTCTATCCTTTATCCTATCATATCCACCATCCTATCCTCTATCCCATCCTATCCTCTATCCTGTCCTATCGACTATCCTATCCTATCCTATATCCTATCCTATTCTCTATCCTATATCCTATCCTATTCTCTATCCTATATCCTATCCTATTCTGTATCCTATCCTATACTCTGTACTATCCTATCCTCTATCCTATCCTATCCTCTATCCTATCCTATCCTCTATCCAATCCTACCCTCAATCCTATCCTATCCTCCATCCTATACTATCATCAATCCTATCGTATTCACTATCCTATCCTATCCTCTATCATATCCTATCATCCATCCTATCCTCTATCCTTTATCCTATTCTATCCTCCATCCTATCCTCTATCCTATCATATCCTCTATCCTGTCCTATCCTCTATCCTATCCTGTCCTATATCCTATCCTATTCTCTATCCTATATCCTATCCCATTCTCTATCCTCTATCCTATCCTATCCTCTATCCTATCCTCTATCCTATCCTACCCTCTATCCTACCCTATCCTCTGTTCTATCCTATCCTCTATCCTATCCTATCCACTATCCTATCCTATCCTCTATCCTATCCTCTATCCTATCCTCTATCCTATCCTATCCTCTATCCTATCCTATCCTCTATCGTCTCCTATCCTCTATCCTATCCAATCCCCTATACTATCCTCTATCCTGTCCTATTCTCTATCCTATCCTCTATCCTATCCTATCCTCTATCTTATCCTATCCTCTATCCTATCCTATCCTCTATCCTATCGTATCCTCTATCCTATCCCATCCTCTAACCTATCCTATCCTATTAACTATCCTATACTATCCTCTAACATATCCTAACCTGTACCCTATCCTATCCTGTATCCTATCCAATCTTCTATCCTATCCTATCGTCAATCCTATCCTGCATCCTATCCAATCCACTATGCTATCCTATCCTCTATCCTATCGTATCCTCTATCCTATCCCATCCTCTATCCTATCATATCCTCCGTCCTGTCCTATCCTCTATCCTATCGTATCCTCTATCCTATCCCATCCTCTATCCTATCATATCCTCCGTCCTGTCCTATCCTCTATCCTATCCTATCATCTATCCTATCGTATCCTCTATCCTATCCTATCCTCTATCCTATCCTATCCTCTATCCTATCCTATCCTCTATCCTATCCTACCCTCTATCCTATCCTATCCTCTATCGTATAATCTATCCTCAATCCTATCCTCTATCCTATACTATCCTCTATCCTATCCTATCCTCTATCCTATCCTATCCTCTATCCTCTATCCTATACTATCCTCTATCCTATCCTATCCTGCATCCTATCCAATCCACTATGCTATCCTATCCTCTATCCTATCGTATCCTCTATCCTATCCCATCCTCTATCCTATCATATCCTCTGTCCTGTCCTATCCTCCATCCTATCCTATCCTCTATCCAATCCTACCCTCAATCCTATCCTATCCTCCATCCTATCCTCTATCCTATCATATCCTCTATCCTGTCCTATCCTCTATCCTATCCTATCCTATATCCTATCCTATTCTCTATCCTATATCGTATCCTATTCTCTATCCTCTATCCTATCCTATCCACTATCCTATCCTATCCTCTATCCTATCTTCTATCCTATCCTATCCTCAATCCTATCGTATCCACTATCCTATAATATCCTCTACCCTATACTCTATGCAATCCTATCCTATCCTCTATCCTATCCTATCCTCTATCCTATCCTATCCTCTATCCTATCCTATCCTCTATCCTATCCTATCCTCTATCCTATCCTATCCTCTATCCTATCCTATCCTCTATCCTATCCTCTATCCTATCCTCTATCCTATCTTAACATCTATCCTATCCTATCCTCTATCCTATCCTATCCTCTATCCTATCCTATCCTCTATCGTATCCTGTCATCTATCCTATCCAATCCTCTATCCTATCCTCTATCCTATCCTATCCTCAATCCTATCCCATCTTCAGTCCTATCCTATCCTCTATCCTATCCTATCCTCTATCCTATCCTATCCTCTATCCTATCCTATCCTATCCTCTATCCTATCCTATCCTCTATCCTATCCTATCCTCTATCCTATCCTATCCTCTATCCTATCCTACGCTCTATCCTATCCTATCCTCTATCCTATCCTCTATCCTATCCTATCCTCTATCCTATCCTATCCTCTATCCTATCCTATCCTCCATCCTATCCTATCCTCTATCCTATCCTATCCTCTATCCTATCCTATCCTCTATCCTATCCTATCCTCTATCCTATCCTATCCTCTTTCCTATCCTATCCTCTATCCTATCCTATCCTCTACGTTATCCTATTCTCAATACTATCCTATAGTCCATCCTATCCTATCCGCTATCCTATCCTATCCTCTATCCTATCCTATCGTCTATCCTATCCAATACTCTATCCTATCCTGTCCTCTATCCTATCCTATACTCTGTCCTTTCCTATCCTCTATCCTATCCTATCCTCTATCCTATCCCATCCTCTATCCTATCCTATCCTCTATCCTATCATAACCTATACTCTATCCTATACTATCCTCTATCCTATCCTACCCTCTATCCTATCCAATCTTGTATCCTATCCTATCCTGAATCCTATCCTGCATCCTATCCAATCCACTATGCTATTCTATCCTCTATCCTATCCTATCCTCTATCCTATCCTCTCCTCTATCCTATTGTCTCTTCTATCCTATCCTATCCTATCCTCTATCCTATCCTATCCTCTATCCTATCATATCCTCTATCCTATCCTATCCTCTATCCTATCCTATCCTCTATCCTATCCTATCCTCTATCCTATCCTATCCTCTATCCTATCCTATCCGCTATCCTATCCTATCCTCTATCCTATCCTATCGTCTATCCTATCCAATACTCTATCCTATCCTGTCCTCTATCCTATCCTATACTCCGTCCTTTCCTATCTTCTATCCTATCCCATCCTCTATCCTATCCTATCCTCTATCCTATCCTATTCTCTATCCTATCTTATCCACTATCCTATCCTCTATCCTATCCTATCCTCTATCCTATCCTATCCTCTATCCTATCCTATCCTCTATCCTATCCTATCCTCTATCCTATCCTATCCTCTATCCTATCCTATCCTAAATCCTATCCTATCCTCTATCCTATCCTATCCTGCATCCTATCCTGTCCTCTATCCAATCGTACCCTCAATCCAATCCTATCCTCCATCCTATCCTATCCTCAATCCTATCGTATTCACTATCCAATCCTATCCTCTTTCATATCCTATCATCCATACTATCCTCTATCCTTTATCCTATCATATCCTCCATCCTATCCTCTATCCCATCCTATCCTCTATCCTGTCCTATCGACTATCCTATCCTATCCTATATCCTATCCTATTCTCTATCCTATATCCTATCCTATTCTCTATCCTATATCCTATCCTATTCTGTATCCTATCCTATACTCTGTACTATCCTATCCTCTATCCTATCCTATCCTCTATCCTATCCTATCCTCTATCCTATCCTATCCTCTATCCAATCCTACCCTCAATCCTATCCTATCCTCCATCCTATACTATCATCAATCCTATCGTATTCACTATCCTATCCTATCCTCTATCATA
Organism: Halictus rubicundus; assembly: GCF_050948215.1. NCBI lineage: Eukaryota > Metazoa > Arthropoda > Insecta > Hymenoptera > Halictidae > Halictus > Halictus rubicundus. The sequence continues at coordinate 25,172 of NW_027489575.1, forward strand.
TCCTATCATCCATCCTATCCTCTATCCTTTATCCTATTCTATCCTCCATCCTATCCTATATCCTATCCTATTCTCTATCCTATATCCTATCCCATTCTCTATCCTCTATCCTATCCTATCCTCTATCCTATCCTCTATCCTATCCTACCCTCTATCCTACCCTATCCTCTATTCTATCCTATCCTCTATCCTATCCTATCCACTATCCTATCCTATCCTCTATCCTATCCTCTATCCTATCCTATCCTCTATCCTATCCTATCCTCTATCGTCTCCTATCCTCTATCCTATCCAATCCCCTATACTATCCTCTATCCTGTCCTATTCTCTATCCTATCCTCTATCCTATCCTATCCTCTATCTTATCCTATCCTCTATCCTATCCTATCCTCTATCCTATCGTATCCTCTATCCTATCCTATCCCCTATCCTATCCTATACTCAATCCTATCCTATACTGTATTATATCCTATCCTCTTTCCTATCCTCTATCATATCGTATCCTCTATCCTATCCTATCCTCTACTCTATAATATCCTCTATCCTATCCCATTCTCTATCCTATCCTATCCTCTATCCTATCCTATCCTGTATCCTATCCAAATTCTACCGTACCCTCTATCCTATCCTATCCTCTATCCTATCCTATCCTCTATCCTATACTATCCTCTATCCTATCCTATCCTCTATCCTATCCTATCGTCTATCCTATCCTACCCTCTATCCTATCCTATCCTCTATCCTATCCTATCCTCTATCCTATCCTATCCTCTATCCTATCCTATCCTCTATCCTATCCTATCCTCTATCCTATCCTATCCTCTATGCTATCCTCTATCCTATCCTATCCTCTATCCTATCCTATCCTCTATCCTATCCTATCCTCTATCCTATCCTACCCTCTATCCTATCCTATCCTCTATCGTATAATCTATCCTCAATCCTATCCTCTATCCTATACTATCCTCTATCCTATCCTATCCTCTATCCTATCCTATCCTCTATCCTCTATCCTATACTATCCTCTATCCTATCCTATCCTGCATCCTATCCAATCCACTATGCTATCCTATCCTCTATCCTATCGTATCCTCTATCCTATCCCATCCTCTATTATATCATATCCTCTGTCCTGTCCTATCCTCCATCCTATCCTATCCTCTATCCAATCCTACCCTCAATCCTATCCTATCCTCCATCCTATCCTCTATCCTATCATATCCTCTATCCTGTCCTATCCTCTATCCTATCCTATCCTATATCCTATCCTATTCTCTATCCTATATCGTATCCTATTCTCTATCCTCTATCCTATCCTATCCACTATCCTATCCTATCCTCTATCCTATCTTCTATCCTATCCTATCCTCAATCCTATCGTATCCACTATCCTATAATATCCTCTACCCTATACTCTATGCAATCCTATCCTATCCTCTATCCTATCCTATCCTCTATCCTATCCTATCCTCTATCCTATCCTATCCTCTATCCTATCCTATCCTCTATCCTATCCTATCCTCTATCCTATCCTATCCTCTATCCTATCCTCTATCCTATCCTCTATCCTATCTTAACATCTATCCTATCCTATCCTCTATCCTATCCTATCCTCTATCCTATCCTATCCTCTATCGTATCCTGTCATCTATCCTATCCAATCCTCTATCCTATCCTCTATCCTATCCTATCCTCAATCCTATCCCATCTTCAGTCCTATCCTATCCTCTATCCTATCCTATCCTCTATCCTATCCTATCCTCTATCCTATCCTATCCTCTATCCTATCCTATCCTCTATCCTATCCTATCCTCTATCCTATCCTATCCTCTATCCTATCCTACGCTCTATCCTATCCTATCCTCTATCCTATCCTCTATCCTATCCTATCCTCTATCCTATCCTATCCTCTATCCTATCCTATCCTCCATCCTTTCCTATCCTCTATCCTATCCTATCCTCTATCCTATCCTATCCTCTATCCTATCCTATCCTCTTTCCTATCCTATCCTCTATCCTATCCTATCCTCTACGTTATCCTATTCTCAATACTATCCTATAGTCCATCCTATCCTATCCGCTATCCTATCCTATCCTCTATCCTATCCTATCGTCTATCCTATCCAATACTCTATCCTATCCTGTCCTCTATCCTATCCTATACTCTGTCCTTTCCTATCCTCTATCCTATCCCATCCTCTATCCTATCCTATCCTCTATCCTATCATAACCTATACTCTATCCTATACTATCCTCTATCCTATCCTACCCTCTATCCTACCCAATCTTGTATCCTATCCTATCCTGAATCCTATCCTGCATCCTATCCAATCCACTATGCTATTCTATCCTCTATCCTATCCTATCCTCTATCCTATCCTCTCCTCTATCCTATCCTCTCTTCTATCCTATCCTATCCTATCCTCTATCCTATCCTATCCTCTATCCTATCATATCCTCTATCCTATCCTATCCTCTATCCTATCCTATCCTCTATCCTATCCTATCCTCTATCCTATCCTATCCTCTATCCTATCCTATCCGCTATCCTATCCTATCCTCTATCCTATCCTATCGTCTATCCTATCCAATACTCTATCCTATCCTGTCCTCTATCCTATCCTATACTCCGTCCTTTCCTATCTTCTATCCTATCCCATCCTCTATCCTATCCTATCCTCTATCCTATCCTATTCTCTATCCTATCTTATCCACTATCCTATCCTCTATCCTATCCTATCCTCTATCCTATCCTATCCTCTATCCTATCCTATCCTATCCTATACTCCTTTCCTATCCTCTATCCTATCCTATCCTCTATCCTATCCATCCTATCCTATCCTATCCTCTATCCTATCATAACCTATACTCTATCCTACTATCCTATCCCCTCTATCCTATCCAATCTTGTATCCTATCCTATCCTGAATCCTATCCTGCATCCTATCCAATCCACTATGCTATCCTATCCTCTATCCTATCCTCTCCTCTATCCTATCCTCTCTTCTATCCTATCCTATCCTATCCTCTATCCTATCCTATCCTCTATCCTATCATATCCTCTATCCTATCCTATCTCTCCTATCCTATCCTCTATCCTAGCCTATCCTCTATCGTATCCTATCCTCTATCCTATCCTATCCTCTATCCTATCCTATCCTCTATCCTATCCTATCCTATCCTATCCTATCCTCTATCCTATCCTATCCTCTATCGTGTAATCTATCCTCAATCCTATCCTCTATCCTATCCTATTCTCTATCCTATCCTATCCTCTATCCTATCCTATCCCCTATCCTATCCTATCCTCTATCCTATCCTATACTCTATCCTATCCTATCCTCTATCCTCTATCCTCTATCCTATCCTATCCTCTATCCTATCCTATCTTCTATCCTATCCAATCCATATCCCATCCTCTAACCCATCCTATACTCAATCCTATCCTATACTGTATTATATCCTATCCTCTTTCCTATCCTCTATCATATCGTATCCTCTATCCTATCCTATCCTCTACTCTATAATATCCTCTATCCTATCCCATTCTCTATCCTATCCTATCCTCTATCCTATCCTATCCTGTATCCTATCCAAATTCTACCGTACCCTCTATCCTATCCTATCCTCTATCCTATCCTATCCTCTATCCTATACTATCCTCTATCCTATCCTATCCTCTATCCTATCCTATCGTCTATCCTATCCTACCCTCTATCCTATCCTATCCTCTATCCTATCCTATCCTCTATCCTATCCTATCCTCTATCCTATCCTATCCTCTATCCTATCCTATCCTCTATCCTATCCTATCCTCTATGCTATCCTCTATCCTATCCTATCCTCTATCCTATCCTATCCTCTATCCTATCCTACCCTCTATCCTATCCTATCCTCTATCGTATAATCTATCCTCAATCCTATCCTCTATCCTATACTATCCTCTATCCTATCCTATCCTCTATCCTATCCTATCCTCTATCCTCTATCCTATACTATCCTCTATCCTATCCTATCCTGCATCCTATCCAATCCACTATGCTATCCTATCCTCTATCCTATCGTATCCTCTATCCTATCCCATCCTCTATCCTATCATATCCTCTGTCCTGTCCTATCCTCCATCCTATCCTATCCTCTATCCAATCCTACCCTCAATCCTATCCTATCCTCCATCCTATCCTCTATCCTATCATATCCTCTATCCTGTCCTATCCTCTATCCTATCCTATCCTATATCCTATCCTATTCTCTATCCTATATCGTATCCTATTCTCTATCCTCTATCCTATCCTATCCACTATCCTATCCTATCCTCTATCCTATCTTCTATCCTATCCTATCCTCAATCCTATCGTATCCACTATCCTATAATATCCTCTACCCTATACTCTATGCAATCCTATCCTATCCTCTATCCTATCCTATCCTCTATCCTATCCTATCCTCTATCCTATCCTATCCTCTATCCTATCCTCTATCCTATCCTCTATCCTATCTTAACATCTATCCTATCCTATCCTCTATCCTATCCTATCCTCTATCCTATCCTATCCTCTATCGTATCCTGTCATCTATCCTATCCAATCCTCTATCCTATCCTCTATCCTATCCTATCCTCAATCCTATCCATCTTCAGTCCTATCCTATCCTCTATCCTATCCTATCCTCTATCCTATCCTATCCTCTATCCTATCCTATCCTCTATCCTATCCTATCCTCTATCCTATCCTATCCTCTATCCTATCCTATCCTCTATCCTATCCTATCCTCTATCCTATCCTACGCTCTATCCTATCCTATCCTCTATCCTATCCTCTATCCTATCCTATCCTCTATCCTATCCTATCCTCTATCCTATCCTACCCTCCATCCTTTCCTATCCTCTATCCTATCCTATCCTCTATCCTATCCTATCCTCTGTCCTATCCTATCCTCTATCCTATCCTATCCTCTTTCCTATCCTATCCTCTATCCTATCCTATCCTCTACGTTATCCTATTCTCAATACTATCCTATAGTCCATCCTATCCTATCCGCTATCCTATCCTATCCTCTATCCTATCCTATCGTCTATCCTATCCAATATTCTATCCTATCCTGTCCTCTATCCTATCCTATACTCTGTCCTTTCCTATCCTCTATCCTATCCTATCCTCTATCCTATCCCATCCTCTATCCTATCCTATCCTCTATCCTATCATAACCTATACTCTATCCTATGCTATCCTCTATCCTATCCTACCCTCTATCCTATCCAATCTTGTATCCTATCCTATCCTGAATCCTATCCTGCATCCTATCCAATCCACTATGCTATTCTATCCTCTATCCTATCCTATCCTCTATCCTATCCTCTCCTCTATCCTATCCTCTCTTCTATCCTATCCTATCCTATCCTCTATCCTATCCTATCCTCTATCCTATCATATCCTCTATCCTATCCTATCCTCTATCCTATCCTATCCTCTATCCTATCCTATCCTCTATCCTATCCTATCCTCTATCCTATCCTATCCGCTATCCTATCCTATCCTCTATCCTATCCTATCGTCTATCCTATCCAATACTCTATCCTATCCTGTCCTCTATCCTATCCTATACTCCGTCCTTTCCTATCTTCTATCCTATCCCATCCTCTATCCTATCCTATCCTCTATCCTATCCTATTCTCTATCCTATCTTATCCACTATCCTATCCTCTATCCTATCCTATCCTCTATCCTATCCTATCCTCTATCCTATCCTATCCTCTATCCTATCCTATCCTCTATCCTATCCTATCCTCTATCCTATCCTATCCTAAATCCTATCCTATCCTCTATCCTATCCTATCCTGCATCCTATCCTGTCCTCTATCCAATCGTACCCTCAATCCAATCCTATCCTCCATCCTATCCTATCCTCAATCCTATCGTATTCACTATCCAATCCTATCCTCTTTCATATCCTATCATCCATACTATCCTCTATCCTTTATCCTATCATATCCTCCATCCTATCCTCTATCCCATCCTATCCTCTATCCTGTCCTATCGACTATCCTATCCTATCCTATATCCTATCCTATTCTCTATCCTATATCCTATCCTATTCTCTATCCTATATCCTATCCTATTCTGTATCCTATCCTATACTCTGTACTATCCTATCCTCTATCCTATCCTATCCTCTATCCTATCCTATCCTCTATCCTATCCTATCCTCTATCCAATCCTACCCTCAATCCTATCCTATCCTCCATCCTATACTATCATCAATCCTATCGTATCCTCTATCCTATCCCATCCTCTATCCTATCATATCCTCTGTCCTGTCCTATCCTCCATCCTATCCTATCCTCTATCCAATCCTACCCTCAATCCTATCCTATCCTCCATCCTATCCTCTATCCTATCATATCCTCTATCCTGTCCTATCCTCTATCCTATCCTATCCTATATCCTATCCTATTCTCTATCCTATATCGTATCCTATTCTCTATCCTCTATCCTATCCTATCCACTATCCTATCCTATCCTCTATCCTATCTTCTATCCTATCCTATCCTCAATCCTATCGTATCCACTATCCTATAATATCCTCTACCCTATACTCTATGCAATCCTATCCTATCCTCTATCCTATCCTATCCTCTATCCTATCCTATCCTCTATCCTATCCCATCCTCTATCCTATCATATCCTCTGTCCTGTCCTATCCTCTATCCTATCCTATCATCTATCCTATCGTATCCTCTATCCTATCCTATCCTCTATCCTATCCTATCCTCTATCCTATCCTATCCTATCGTATAATCTATCCTCAACCTCTATCCTATACTATCCTCTATCCTATCCTATCCTCTATCCTATCCTATCCTCTATCCTCTATCCTATACTATCCTCTATCCTATCCTATCCTGCATCCTATCCAATCCACTATGCTATCCTATCCTATCCTATCGTATCCTCTATCCTATCCATCCTCTATCCTATCATATCCTCTGTCCTGTCCTATCCTCCATCCTATCCTATCCTCTATCCAATCCTACCCTCAATCCTATCCTATCCGCCATCCAGCCTCTATCCTATCATATCCTCTATCCTGTCCTATCTCTATCCTATCTATCCTATCCTATATCCTATCCTATTCTCTATCCTATATCGTATCCTTTCTCTATCCTATCCTATCCTCTATCCTATCCTATCCTATCTATCCTATCCTATCCTCAATCCTATCGTATCCACTATCCTATAATCTACCTATACCTATCCTCTATCCTATCCTCTATCCTCTATCCTATCCTATCCTATCCTCTATCCTATCCTCTATCCTATCCTATCCTCTATCCTATCCTATCCTCTATCCTATCCTCTATCCTATCCTATCCTCTATCCTATCCTATCTCTATCCTATCCTATCCTCTATCTATCCTTCTCTATCCTATCCATCCTCTATCCTCTATCCTATCCTATCCCATCTATCCTTCATCCTATCCTCTATCCTATCCTCTATCTATCCTATCCTATCCTATCCTATCCTATCCTATCCTATCCTATCCTCTATCCTATCATATCCTCTATCCTATCCTATCCTCTATCCTATCTCGCTCTATCCTATCCTCTATCCTATCCTATCCTCTATCCTATCCTATCCTCTATCCTATCCTCTCCTCTATCCTATCCTCTCTTCTATCCTATTCTATCCTATCCTCTATCCTATCCTATCCTCTATCCTATCCTATCCTCTATTCTATCCTATCCTCTATCCTATCCTATCCTCTATCCTATCCTATCCTCTTTCCTATCCTATCCTCTATCCTATCCTATCCTCTACGTTATCCTATTCTCAATACTATCCTATAGTCCATCCTATCCTATCCGCTATCCTATCCTATCCTCTATCCTATCCTATCGTCTATCCTATCCAATACTCTATCCTATCCTGTCCTATCCTATCCTATACTCTGTCCTTTCCTATCCTCTATCCTATCCTATCCTCTATCCTATCCCATCCTCTATCCTATCCTATCCTCTATCCTATCATAACCTATACTCTATCCTATACTATCCTCTATCCTATCCTACCCTCTATCCTATCCAATCTTGTATCCTATCCTATCCTGAATCCTATCCTGCATCCTATCCAATCCACTATGCTATTCTATCCTCTATCCTATCCTATCCTCTATCCTATCCTCTCCTATCTATCCTATCCTCTCTCTATCCTATCCTATCCTATCCTCTATCCTATCCTATCCTCTATCCTATCCTATCCTCTATCCTATCCTATCCTCTATCCTATCCTATCCTCTATCCTATCCTATCCTCTATCCTATCCTATCCTCTATCCTATCCTATCCTCTATCCTATCCTCTATCCCATCCTATACACAATCCTATCCTATACTGTATTATATCCTATCCTCTTTCCTATCCTCTATCATATCGTATCCTCTATCCTATCCTATCCTCTACCCTATAATATCCTCTAACCTATCCTCTTCTCTATCCTATCCTATCCTGTATCCTATCCAAATTCTACCCTACCCTCTATCCTATCCTATCCTCTATCCTATCCTCTATCCTATCCTATCCTCTATCCTATCCTATCCTCTATCCTATCCTATCCTCTACGTTATCCTATTCTCAATTCTATCCTATAGTCCATCCTATCCTATCCGCTATCCTATCCTATCCTCTATCCTATCCTATCGTCTATCCTATCCAATACTCTATCCTATCCTGTCCTCTATCCTATCCTATACTCTGTCCTTTCCTATCCTCTATCCTATCCTATCCTCTATCCTATCCCATCCTCTATCCTATCCTATCCTCTATCCTATCATAACCTATACTCTATCCTATACTATCCTCTATCCTATCCTACCCTCTATCCTATCCAATCTTGTATCCTATCCTATCCTGAATCCTATCCTGCATCCTATCCAATCCACTATGCTATCCTATCCTCTATCCTATCCTCTCCTCTATCCTATCCTCTCTTCTATCCTATCCTATCCTATCCTCTATCCTATCCTATCCTCTATCCTATCATATCCTCTATCCTATCCTATCCTCTATCCTATCCTATCCTCTATCCTAGCCTATCCTCTATCGTATCCTATCCTCTATCCTATCCTATCCTCTATCCTATCCTATCCTCTATCCTATCCTATCCTCTATCCTATCCTATCCTCTATCCTATCCTATCCTCTATCCTATCCTATCCTCTATCGTGTAATCTATCCTCAATCCTATCCTCTATCCTATCCTATTCTCTATCCTATCCTATCCTCTATCCTATCCTATCCCCTATCCTATCCTATCCTCTATCCTATCCTATACTCTATCCTATCCTATCCTCTATCCTCTATCCTCTATCCTATCCTATCCTCTATCCTATCCTATCTTCTATCCTATCCAATCCCATATCCCATCCTCTAACCCATCCTATACTCAATCCTATCCTATACTGTATTATATCCTATCCTCTTTCCTATCCTC
>NW_027489576.1:0-34555 GCF_050948215.1 Halictus rubicundus
CCTATCCTATCCTCTATCCTATCCTATCCTCTATCCTATCCTAGTCTCTATCCTATCCTATCCTCTATCCTATCCTATCCTCTATCATATCCTATCCTCTATCCTATCCTATCCTGTATCCTATCCTATCCACTATCCTATCCTATCCTCTATCCTATCCTATCCTCTATCCTATCCTATCCTCTATCCTATCCTATCCTCTGTCCTATCCTATCCTCTGTCCTATCCTATCCTCTATCCTATCCTATCCTCTATCCTATCCTATCCTCTATCCTATCCTATCCTCTATCCTATCCTATCCTCTATCCTATCCTATACTCTATCCTATCCTATCCTCTATCCTATCCTATCCTCTATCCTATATTATCCTCTATCCTATCCCATCCTCTATCCTATCCTATCCTCTATCATATCCTATCCTCTATCCTATCCTATCCTGTATCCTATTCTATCCTCTGTCCTATCCTATCCTCTGTCCTATCCTATCCTCTATCCTATCCTATCCTCTATCCTATCCTATCCTCTACACTATCCTATCCTCTATCCTATCCTATCCTCTATCCTATCCTATCCTCTATCCTATATTATCCTCTATCCTATCCCATCCTCTATCCTATCCTATGCTCTATCCTATCCTATCCTCTATCCTATCCTATCCTCTATCCTATCCTATCCTCTATCCTATCCTATCCTCTATCCTATCCTATCCTCTATCCTATCCTATCCTCTATCCTATCCTATCCTCTATCCTATCCTATCCTCTATCCTATCCTATCCTCTATCCTATCCTATCCTTTATCCTATCCTATCCTCTATCCTATCCTATCCTCTATCCTATCCTATCCTCTATCCTATCCTATCCTCTATCCTATCCTATCCTCTATCCTATCCTATCCTCTATCCTATCCTATCCTCTATCCTATCCTATCCTCTATCCTATCCTATCCTCTATCCTATCCTATCCTCTATCCTATATTATCCTCTATCCTATCCCATCCTCTATCCTATCCTATCCTCTATCCTATCCTATCCTCCATCCTATCCAATCCTATATCGTATCCTCTATCCTATCCTGTCCTCTATCCTATCCTATCCTCTATCCTATCCTATCCTCTATCATATCCTATGCTCTATCCTATCCTATCCTCTATCCTATCCTCTATCCTATCCAATCCTACATCCTATCCTCTATCATATCCTATCCTCTATCCTATCCTATCCTCTATCCTATCCTATCCGCTATCCTATCCAATCCTATATCCTATTCTCTGTCCTATCCTATCCTCTATCCTATCCTATCCTCTATCCTATCCTATCCTCTATCCTATCCTATCCTCTATCCCATATTATCCTCTATCCTATCCCATCCTCTATCCTATCCTATCCTCTATCCTATCCTATCCTCTATCCTATCCTATCCTCTATCCTATCCTATTCTCTGTCCTATCCTATCCTCTATCCTATCGTATCCTCTATCGTATCCTATCCTCTATCCTATTAAATCCTATATCGTATCCTAAATCCTATATCGTATCCTCTATCCTATCCTATCCTCTATCCTATCCTATCCTCCATCCTATCCTATCCTTTATCCTATCCTATCCTCTATCCTATCCTATCCTCTATCCTATCCTATTCTCTATCCTATCCTATCCTCTATCCTATCCTATCCTCTATCCTATCCTATCCTCTATCCTATCCTATCCTCTATCCTATCCTATCCTCTATCCTATCCTATCCTCTATCATATCCTATCCTCTATCCTATCCTATCCTCAATCCTATCCTATCCTCTATCCTATCCTATCCTCTATCCTATATTATCCTCTATCCTATCCCATCCTCTATCCTATCCTATCCTCTATCATATCCTATCCTCTATCCTATCCTATCCTCTATCCTATCCTAGTCTCTATCCTATCCTATCCTCTATCCTATCCTATCCTCTATCATATCCTATCCTCTATCCTATCCTATCCTCTATCCTATCCTATCCTCTATCCTATCCTGTCCCCTATCCTATCCTATCCTCTATCCTATATTATCCTCTATCCTATCCCATCCTCTATCCTATCCTATCCTCTATCCTATCCTATCCTCCATCCTATCCAATCCTATATCGTATCCTCTATCCTATCCTATCCTCTATCCTATCCTATCCTCTATCCTATCCTATCCTCTATCCTATCCTATCCTCTATCATATACTATGCTCTATCCTATCCTATCCTCTATCCTATCCTATCCTCTATCCTATCCAATCCTATATCCTATCCTCTATCATATCCTATCCTCTATCCTATCCTATCCTCTATCCTATATTATCCTCTATCCTATCCCATCCTCTATCCTATCCTAACCTCTATCCTATCCTATCCTCTATCCTATCCTATCCTATTCTCTATCCTATCCTATCCTCTATCCTATCGTATCCTCTATCGTATCCTATCCTCTATCCTATTAAATCCTATATCGTATCCTAAATCCTATATCGTATCCTCTATCATATCCTATCCTCTATCCTATCCTATCCTCCATCCTATCCTATCCTCTATCCTATCCTATCCTCTATCCTATCCTATCCTCTATCCTATAATATCCTCTATCCTATCCTATTCTCTATCCTATCCTATCCTCTATCCTATCCTATCCTCTATCCTATCCTATCCTCTATCCTATCCTATCCTCTATCCTATCCTATCCTCTATCCTATCCTCTATCCTATCCTATCCTGTATCCTATCCTATCCTCTATCCTATCCTATCCTCTATCCTATCCTATCCTCTATCCTATCCTATCCTCTATCCTATCCTATCCTCTATCATATCCTATCCTCTATCCTATCCTATCCTGTATCCTATTCTATCCTCTATCCTATCCTATCCTCTATCCTATCCTATCCTGTATCATATCCTATCCTCTATCCTATCCTATCCTCTATCCTATTCTATCCTCTATCCTATCCAATCCTATATCCTATTCTCTATCCTATCCTATCCTCTATCGTATCCTATCCTCTATCCTATATTATCCTCTATCCTATCCCATCCTCTATCCTATCCTATCCTCTATCCTATCCTATCCTCTATCCTATCCTATCCTATTCTCTATCCTATCCTATCCTCTATCCTATCCTATCCTATTCTCTATCCTATCCTATCCTCTATCCTATCCTATCCTCTATCATATCCTATGCTCTATCCTATCCTATCCTCTATCCTATCCTCTATCCTATCCTCTATCCTATCCTCTATCCTATCCAATCCTATATCCTATCCTCTATCATATCCTATCCTCTATCCTATCCTATCCTCTATTATATCCTATCCGCTATCCTATCCAATCCTATATCCTATTCTCTGTCCTATCCTATCCTCTATCCTATCCTATCCTCTATCCTATCCTATCCTCTATCCTATATTATCCTCTATCCTATCCCATCCTCTATCCCATCCTATCCTCTATCCTATCCTATCCACTATCCTATCCTATCCTCTATCCTATCCTATTCTCTGTCCTATCCTATCCTCTATCCTATCGTATCCTCTATCGTATCCTATCCTCTATCCTATTAAATCCTATATCGTATCCTAAATCCTATATCGTATCCTCTATCCTATCCTATCCTCTATCCTATCCTATCCTCCATCCTATCCTATCCTCTATCCTATCCTATCCTCTATCCTATCCTATCCTCTATCCTATCCTATCCTCTATCCTATCCTATTCTCTATCCTATCCTATCCTCTATCCTATCCTATCCTCTATCCTATCCTATCCTCTATCCTATCCTATCCTCTATCCTATCCTATCCTCTATCCTATCCTATCCTCTATCATATCCTATCCTCTATCCTATCCTATCCTCAATCCTATCCTATCCTCTATCCTATCCTATCCTCTATCCTATATTATCCTCTATCCTATCCCATCCTCTATCCTATCCTATCCTCTATCATATCCTATCCTCTATCCTATCCTATCCTCTATCCTATCCTAGTCTCTATCATATCCTATCCTCTATCATATCCTATGCTCTATCCTATCCTATCCTCTATCCTATCCTATCCAATCCTATATCCTATCCTCTATCATATCCTATCCTCTATCCTATCCTATCCTCTATCCTATCCTATCCGCTATCCTATCCAATCCTATATCCTATTCTCTGTCCTATCCTATCCTCTATCCTATCCTATCCTCTATCCTATATTATCCTCTATCCTATCCCATCCTCTATCCTTTCCTATCCTCTATCCTATCCTATCCTCTACCCTATCCTATCCTCTATCCTATCCTATTCTCTATCCTATCCTATCCTCTATCCTATCGTATCCTCTATCGTATCCTATCCTCTATCCTATTAAATCCTATATCGTATCCTCTATCCTATCCTATCCTCTATCCTATCCTATCCTCTATCCTATCCTATCCTCTATCATATCCTATGCTCTATCCTATCCTATCCTCTATCCTATCCTCTATCCTATCCAATCCTATATCCTATCCTCTATCATATCCTATCCTCTATCCTATCCTATCCTCTATCCTATCCTATCCTCTATCCTATCCTATCCTCTATCCTATCCTATCCTCTATCCTATCCTATCCTCTATCCTATCCTGTCCCCTATCCTATCCTATCCTCTATCCTATATTATCCTCTATCCTATCCCATCCTCTATCCTATCCTATCCTCTATCCTATCCTATCCTCCATCCTATCCAATCCTATATCGTATCCTCTATCCTATCCTATCCTCTATCCTATCCTATCCTCTATCCTATCCTATCCTCTATCATATCCTATGCTCTATCCTATCCTATCCTCTATCCTATCCTATCCTCTATCCTATCCAATCCTATATCCTATCCTCTATCATATCCTATCCTCTATCCTATCCTATCCTCTATCCTATATTATCCTCTATCCTATCCCATCCTCTATCCTATCCTATCCTCTATCCTATCCTATCCTCTATCCTATCCTATCCTATTCTCTATCCTATCCTATCCTCTATCCTATCGTATCCTCTATCGTATCCTATCCTCTATCCTATTAAATCCTATATCGTATCCTAAATCCTATATCGTATCCTCTATCATATCCTATCCTCTATCCTATCCTATCCTCCATCCTATCCTATCCTCTATCCTATCCTATCCTCTATCCTATTCTATCCTCTATCCTATCCTATCCTCTATCCTATCCAATCCTATATCCTATCCTCTATCATATCCTATCCTCTATCCTATCCTATCCTCTATCCTATCCTATCCTCTATCAAATATCCTATTCTCTATCCTATCCTATCCTCTATCGTGTCCTATCCTCCATCCTATCCAATCCTATATCGTATCCTCTATCCTATCCTATCCTCTATCCTATCCTATCCCATATCCTATTCTATCCTCTATCCTATCCTATCCTCTATCCTATCCTATCCTGTATCATATCCTATCCTCTATCCTATCCTATCCTCTATCCTATTCTATCCTCTATCCTAACCAATCCTACATCCTATTCTCTATCCTATCCTATCCTCTATCCTATCCTATCCTCTATCCTATCCTATCCTCTATCCTATCCTATCCTCTATCCTATCCTATCCTCTATCATATCCTATCATCTATCCTATCCTATCCTCAATCCTATCCTATCCTCTATCCTATCCTATCCTCTATCCTATATTATCCTCTATCCTATCCCATCCTCTATCCTATATTATCCTCTATCCTATCCCATCCTCTATCCTATCCTATGCTCTATCCTATCCTATCCTCTATCCTATCCTATCCTCTATCCTATCCTATCCTCTATCCTATCCTATCCTCTATCCTATCCTATCCTCTATCCTATCCTATCCTCTATCCTATCCTATCCTCTATCCCATATTATCCTCTATCCTATCCCATCCTCTATCCTATCCTATCCTCTATCCTATCCTATCCTCTATCCTATCCTATTCTCTGTCCTATCCTATCCTCTATCCTATCGTATCCTCTATCGTATCCTATCCTCTATCCTATTAAATCCTATATCGTATCCTAAATCCTATATCGTATCCTCTATCCTATCCTATCCTCTATCCTATCCTATCCTCCATCCTATCCTATCCTTTATCCTATCCTATCCTCTATCCTATCCTATCCTCTATCCTATCCTATTCTCTATCCTATCCTATCCTCTATCCTATCCTATCCTCTATCCTATCCTATCCTCTATCCTATCCTATCCTCTATCCTATCCTATCCTCTATCATATCCTATCCTCTATCCTATCCTATCCTCAATCCTATCCTATCCTCTATCCTATCCTATCCTCTATCCTATATTATCCTCTATCCTATCCCATCCTCTATCCTATCCTATCCTCTATCATATCCTATCCTCTATCCTATCCTATCCTCTATCCTATCCTAGTCTCTATCCTATCCTATCCTCTATCCTATCCTATCCTCTATCATATCCTATCCTCTATCCTATCCTATCCTCTATCCTATCCTATCCTCTATCCTATCCTGTCCCCTATCCTATCCTATCCTCTATCCTATATTATCCTCTATCCTATCCCATCCTCTATCCTATCCTATCCTCTATCCTATCCTATCCTCCATCCTATCCAATCCTATATCGTATCCTCTATCCTATCCTATCCTCTATCCTATCCTATCCTCTATCCTATCCTATCCTCTATCATATACTATGCTCTATCCTATCCTATCCTCTATCCTATCCTATCCTCTATCCTATCCAAACCTATATCCTATCCTCTATCATATCCTATCCTCTATCATATCCTATCCTCTATCCTATATTATCCTCTATCCTATCCCATCCTCTATCCTATCCTAACCTCTATCCTATCCTATCCTCTATCCTATCCTATCCTATTCTCTATCCTATCCTATCCTCTATCCTATCGTATCCTCTATCGTATCCTATCCTCTATCCTATCCTATCCTATTCTCTATCCTATCCTATCCTCTATCCTATCGTATCCTCTATCGTATCCTATCCTCTATCCTATTAAATCCTATATCGTATCCTAAATCCTATATCGTATCCTCTATCATATCCTATCCTCTATCCTATCCTATCCTCCATCCTATCCTATCCTCTATCCTATCCTATCCTCTATCCTATCCTATCCTCTATCCTATAATATCCTCTATCCTATCCTATCCTCTATCCTATAATATCCTCTATCCTATCCTATTCTCTATCCTATCCTATCCTCTATCCTATCCTATCCTCTATCCTATCCTATCCTCTATCCTATCCTATCCTCTATCCTATCCTCTATCCTATCCTATCCTGTATCCTATCCTATCCTCTATCCTATCCTATCCTCTATCCTATCCTATCCTCTATCCTATCCTATCCTCTATCCTATCCTATCCTCTATCATATCCTATCCTCTATCCTATCCTATCCTGTATCCTATTCTATCCTCTATCCTATCCTATCCTCTATCCTATCCTATCCTGTATCATATCCTATCCTCTATCCTATCCTATCCTCTATCCTATTCTATCCTCTATCCTATCCAATCCTATATCCTATTCTCTATCCTATCCTATCCTCTATCGTATCCTATCCTCTATCCTATATTATCCTCTATCCTATCCCATCCTCTATCCTATCCTATCCTCTATCCTATCCTATCCTCTATCCTATCCTATCCTATTCTCTATCCTATCCTATCCTCTATCCTATCGTATCCTCTATCGTATCCTATCCTCTATCCTATTAAATCCTATATCGTATCCTAAATCCTATATCGTATCCTCTATCATATCCTATCCTCTATCCTATCCTATCCTCCATCCTATCCTATCCTCTATCCTATCCTATCCTCTATCCTATCCTATCCTCTATCCTATAATATCCTCTATCCTATCCTATTCTCTATCCTATCCTATAATCTATCCTATCCTATCCTCTATCCTATCCTATCCTCTATCCTATCCTATCCTGTATCCTATCCTATCCTCTATCCTATCCTATTCTCTATCCTATCCTATCCTCTATCCTATCCTATCCTCTATCCTATTCTATCCTCTATCCTATCCTATCCTCTATCCTATCCTATCCTGTATCATATCCTATCCTCTATCCTATCCTATCCTCTATCCTATTCTATCCTCTATCCTATCCAATCCTATATCCTATTCTCTATCCTATCCTATCCTCTATCGTATCCTATCCTCCATCCTATCCAATCCTATATCGTATCCTCTATCCTATCCTATCCTCTATCCTATCCTATCCTCTATCCTATCCTATCCTCTATCATATCCTATGCTCTATCCAATCCTATCCTCTATCCTATCCTATCCTCTATCCTATCCAATCCTATATCCTATCCGCTATCACATCCTATCCTCTATCCTATCCTATCCTCTATCCTATCCTATCCTCTATCAAATATCCTATTCTCTATCCTATCCTATCCTCTATCGTATCCTATCCTCCATCCTATCCAATCCTATATCGTATCCTCTATCCTATCCTATCCTCTATCCTATCCTATCCTGTATCCTATTCTATCCTCTATCCTATCCTATCCTCTATCCTATCCTATCCTGTATCATATCCTATCCTCTATCCTATCCTATCCTCTATCCTATTCTATCCTCTATCCTAACCAATCCTACATCCTATTCTCTATCCTATCCTATCCTCTATCCTATCCTATCCTCTATCCTATCCTATCCTCTATCCTATCGTATCCTCTATCGTATCCTATCCTCTATCCTATCCTATCCTATTCTCTATCCTATCCTATCCTCTATCCTATCGTATCCTCTATCGTATCCTATCCTCTATCCTATTAAATCCTATATCGTATCCTAAATCCTATATCGTATCCTCTATCATATCCTATCCTCTATCCTATCCTATCCTCCATCCTATCCTATCCTCTATCCTATCCTATCCTCTATCCTATCCTATCCTCTATCCTATAATATCCTCTATCCTATCCTATCCTCTATCCTATAATATCCTCTATCCTATCCTATTCTCTATCCTATCCTATCCTCTATCCTATCCTATCCTCTATCCTATCCTATCCTCTATCCTATCCTATCCTCTATCCTATCCTCTATCCTATCCTATCCTGTATCCTATCCTATCCTCTATCCTATCCTATCCTCTATCCTATCCTATCCTCTATCCTATCCTATCCTCTATCCTATCCTATCCTCTATCATATCCTATCCTCTATCCTATCCTATCCTGTATCCTATTCTATCCTCTATCCTATCCTATCCTCTATCCTATCCTATCCTGTATCATATCCTATCCTCTATCCTATCCTATCCTCTATCCTATTCTATCCTCTATCCTATCCAATCCTATATCCTATTCTCTATCCTATCCTATCCTCTATCGTATCCTATCCTCTATCCTATATTATCCTCTATCCTATCCCATCCTCTATCCTATCCTATCCTCTATCCTATCCTATCCTCTATCCTATCCTATCCTATTCTCTATCCTATCCTATCCTCTATCCTATCGTATCCTCTATCGTATCCTATCCTCTATCCTATTAAATCCTATATCGTATCCTAAATCCTATATCGTATCCTCTATCATATCCTATCCTCTATCCTATCCTATCCTCCATCCTATCCTATCCTCTATCCTATCCTATCCTCTATCCTATCCTATCCTCTATCCTATAATATCCTCTATCCTATCCTATTCTCTATCCTATCCTATAATCTATCCTATCCTATCCTCTATCCTATCCTATCCTCTATCCTATCCTATCCTGTATCCTATCCTATCCTCTATCCTATCCTATTCTCTATCCTATCCTATCCTCTATCCTATCCTATCCTCTATCCTATTCTATCCTCTATCCTATCCTATCCTCTATCCTATCCTATCCTGTATCATATCCTATCCTCTATCCTATCCTATCCTCTATCCTATTCTATCCTCTATCCTATCCAATCCTATATCCTATTCTCTATCCTATCCTATCCTCTATCGTATCCTATCCTCCATCCTATCCAATCCTATATCGTATCCTCTATCCTATCCTATCCTCTATCCTATCCTATCCTCTATCCTATCCTATCCTCTATCATATCCTATGCTCTATCCAATCCTATCCTCTATCCTATCCTATCCTCTATCCTATCCAATCCTATATCCTATCCGCTATCACATCCTATCCTCTATCCTATCCTATCCTCTATCCTATCCTATCCTCTATCAAATATCCTATTCTCTATCCTATCCTATCCTCTATCGTATCCTATCCTCCATCCTATCCAATCCTATATCGTATCCTCTATCCTATCCTATCCTCTATCCTATCCTATCCTGTATCCTATTCTATCCTCTATCCTATCCTATCCTCTATCCTATCCTATCCTGTATCATATCCTATCCTCTATCCTATCCTATCCTCTATCCTATTCTATCCTCTATCCTAACCAATCCTACATCCTATCCTCTATCCTATCCTATCCTCTATCCTATCCTATCCTCTATCCTATCCTAGTCTCTATCCTATCCTATCCTCTATCCTATCCTATCCTCTATCATATCCTATCCTCTATCCTATCCTATCCTGTATCCTATCCTATCCACTATCCTATCCTATCCTCTATCCTATCCTATCCTCTATCCTATCCTATCCTCTATCCTATCCTATCCTCTGTCCTATCCCATCCTCTATCCTATCCTATCCTCTATCATATCCTATCCTCTATCCTATCCTATCCTGTATCCTATTCTATCCTCTGTCCTATCCTATCCTCTGTCCTATCCTATCCTCTATCCTATCCTATCCTCTATCCTATCCTATCCTCTACACTATCCTATCCTCTATCCTATCCTATCCTCTATCCTATATTATCCTCTATCCTATCCCATCCTCTATCCTATCCTATGCTCTATCCTATCCTATCCTCTATCCTATCCTATCCTCTATCCTATCCTATCCTCTATCCTATCCTATCCTCTATCCTATCCTATCCTCTATCCTATCCTATCCTCTATCCTATCCTATCCTCTATCCTATCCTATCCTCTATCCTATCCTATCCTCTATCCTATCCTATCCTCTATCCTATCCTATCCTCTATCCTATCCTATCCTCTATCCTATCCTATCCTCTATCCTATCCTATCCTCTATCCTATCCTATCCTATACTCTATCCTATCCTATCCTCTATCCTATCCTATCCTCTATCCTATCCTATCCTCTATCCTATATTATCCTCTATCCTATCCCATCCTCTATCCTATCCTATCCTCTATCCTATCCTATCCTCCATCCTATCCAATCCTATATCGTATCCTCTATCCTATCCTGTCCTCTATCCTATCCTATCCTCTATCCTATCCTATCCTCTATCATATCCTATGCTCTATCCTATCCTATCCTCTATCCTATCCTCTATCCTATCCAATCCTATATCCTATCCTCTATCATATCCTATCCTCTATCCTATCCTATCCTCTATCCTATCCTATCCGCTATCCTATCCAATCCTATATCCTATTCTCTGTCCTATCCTATCCTCTATCCTATCCTATCCTCTATCCTATCCTACCCTCTATCCCATATTATCCTCTATCCTATCCCATCCTCTATCCTATCCTATCCTCTATCCTATCCTATCCTCTATCCTATCCTATCCTCTATCCTATCCTATTCTCTGTCCTATCCTATCCTCTATCCTATCGTATCCTCTATCGTATCCTATCCTCTATCCTATTAAATCCTATATCGTATCCTAAATCCTATATCGTATCCTCTATCCTATCCTATCCTCTATCCTATCCTATCCTCCATCCTATCCTATCATTTATCCTATCCTATCCTCTATCCTATCCTATCCTCTATCCTATCCTATTCTCTATCCTATCCTATCCTCTATCCTATCCTATCCTCTATCCTATCCTATCCTCTATCCTATCCTATCCTCTATCCTATCCTATCCTCTATCCTATCCTATCCTCTATCATATCCTATCCTCTATCCTATCCTATCCTCAATCCTATCCTATCCTCTATCCTATCCTATCCTCTATCCTATATTATCCTCTATCCTATCCCATCCTCTATCCTATCCTATCCTCTATCATATCCTATCCTCTATCCTATCCTATCCTCTATCCTATCCTAGTCTCTATCCTATCCTATCCTCTATCCTATCCTATCCTCTATCATATCCTATCCTCTATCCTATCCTATCCTGTATCCTATCCTATCCTCTATCCTATCCTATCCTCTATCCTATCCTATCCTCTATCGTATCCTATCCTCCATCCTATCCAATCCTATATCGTATCCTCTATCCTATCCTATCCTCTATCCTATCCTATCCTCTATCCTATCCTATCCTCTATCCTATCCTATCCTCTATCCTATCCTATCCTCTATCCTATATTATCCTCTATCCTATCCTATCCTATCCTCTATCCTATCCTATCCTCTATCCTATCCTATCCTCTATCCTATATTATCCTCTATCCTATCCTATCCTATCCTCTATCCTATCCTATCCTCTATCCTATCCTATCCTCTATCCTATCCTATTCTCTATCCTATCCTATCCTCTATCCTATCCTATCCTCTATCATATCCTATCCTCTATCCTATCCTATCCTCTATCCTATCCTTATCCTCTATCGTATCCTATCCTCTATCCTATCCTATCCTCTATCCTATCCTATCCTCTATCCTATCCTATCCTCTATCCTATCCTCTATCCTATCCTATCCTATATCCTATCCTATCCTCTATCCTATCCTATCCTCTATCCTATCCTATCCTCTATCCTATCCTCTATCCTATCCTATCCTCTATCCTATCCTATCCTCTATCCTATCCTATTCTCTATCCTATTCTATCCTCTATCCTATCGTATCCTCTATCGTATCCTATCCTCTATCCTATCCTATCCTCTATCCTATCCTATCCTCTATCCTATATTATCCTCTATCCTATCCTATCCTATCCTCTATCCTATCCTATCCTCTATCCTATCCTATCCTCTATCCTATCCTATCCTCTATCCTATCCTATCCTCTATCCTATCCTATCCTCTATCCTATCCTATCCTCTATCATATCCTATCCTCTATCCTATCCTATCCTCAATCCTATCCTATCCTCTATCCTATCCTATCCTCTATCCTATATTATCCTCTATCCTATCCCATCCTCTATCCTATCCTATCCTCTATCATATCCTATCCTCTATCCTATCCTATCCTCTATCCTATCCTAGTCTCTATCCTATCCTATCCTCTATCCTATCCTATCCTCTATCATATCCTATCCTCTATCCTATCCTATCCTCTATCCTATCCTATCCTCTATCCTATCCTGTCCCCTATCCTATCCTATCCTCTATCCTATATTATCCTCTATCCTATCCCATCCTCTATCCTATCCTATCCTCTATCCTATCCTATCCTCCATCCTATCCAATCCTATATCGTATCCTCTATCCTATCCTATCCTCTATCCTATCCTATCCTCTATCCTATCCTATCCTCTATCATATACTATGCTCTATCCTATCCTATCCTCTATCCTATCCTATCCTCTATCCTATCCAAACCTATATCCTATCCTCTATCATATCCTATCCTCTATCATATCCTATCCTCTATCCTATATTATCCTCTATCCTATCCCATCCTCTATCCTATCCTAACCTCTATCCTATCCTATCCTCTATCCTATCCTATCCTATTCTCTATCCTATCCTATCCTCTATCCTATCGTATCCTCTATCGTATCCTATCCTCTATCCTATCCTATCCTATTCTCTATCCTAGCCTATCCTCTATCCTATCGTATCCTCTATCGTATCCTATCCTCTATCCTATTAAATCCTATATCGTATCCTAAATCCTATATCGTATCCTCTATCATATCCTATCCTCTATCCTATCCTATCCTCCATCCTATCCTATCCTCTATCCTATCCTATCCTCTATCCTATCCTATCCTCTATCCTATAATATCCTCTATCCTATCCTATCCTCTATCCTATAATATCCTCTATCCTATCCTATTCTCTATCCTATCCTATCCTCTATCCTATCCTATCCTCTATCCTATCCTATCCTCTATCCTATCCTATCCTCTATCCTATCCTCTATCCTATCCTATCCTGTATCCTATCCTATCCTCTATCCTATCCTATCCTCTATCCTATCCTATCCTCTATCCTATCCTATCCTCTATCCTATCCTATCCTCTATCATATCCTATCCTCTATCCTATCCTATCCTGTATCCTATTCTATCCTCTATCCTATCCTATCCTCTATCCTATCCTATCCTGTATCATATCCTATCCTCTATCCTATCCTATCCTCTATCCTATTCTATCCTCTATCCTATCCAATCCTATATCCTATTCTCTATCCTATCCTATCCTCTATCGTATCCTATCCTCTATCCTATATTATCCTCTATCCTATCCCATCCTCTATCCTATCCTATCCTCTATCCTATCCTATCCTCTATCCTATCCTATCCTATTCTCTATCCTATCCTATCCTCTATCCTATCGTATCCTCTATCGTATCCTATCCTCTATCCTATTAAATCCTATATCGTATCCTAAATCCTATATCGTATCCTCTATCATATCCTATCCTCTATCCTATCCTATCCTCCATCCTATCCTATCCTCTATCCTATCCTATCCTCTATCCTATCCTATCCTCTATCCTATAATATCCTCTATCCTATCCTATTCTCTATCCTATCCTATAATCTATCCTATCCTATCCTCTATCCTATCCTATCCTCTATCCTATCCTATCCTGTATCCTATCCTATCCTCTATCCTATCCTATTCTCTATCCTATCCTATCCTCTATCCTATCCTATCCTCTATCCTATTCTATCCTCTATCCTATCCTATCCTCTATCCTATCCTATCCTGTATCATATCCTATCCTCTATCCTATCCTATCCTCTATCCTATTCTATCCTCTATCCTATCCAATCCTATATCCTATTCTCTATCCTATCCTATCCTCTATCGTATCCTATCCTCCATCCTATCCAATCCTATATCGTATCCTCTATCCTATCCTATCCTCTATCCTATCCTATCCTCTATCCTATCCTATCCTCTATCATATCCTATGCTCTATCCAATCCTATCCTCTATCCTATCCTATCCTCTATCCTATCCAATCCTATATCCTATCCGCTATCACATCCTATCCTCTATCCTATCCTATCCTCTATCCTATCCTATCCTCTATCAAATATCCTATTCTCTATCCTATCCTATCCTCTATCGTATCCTATCCTCCATCCTATCCAATCCTATATCGTATCCTCTATCCTATCCTATCCTCTATCCTATCCTATTCTCTATCCTATCCTATCCTCTATCCTATCCTATCCTCTATCCTATCCTATCCTCTATCCTATCCTATCCTCTATCCTATCCTATCCTCTATCATATCCTATCATCTATCCTATCCTATCCTCAATCCTATCCTATCCTCTATCCTATCCTATCCTCTGTCCTATATTATCCTCTATCCTATCCCATCCTCTATCCTATCCTATCCTCTATCCTATCCTATCCTCTATCCTATCCTATCCTCTATCCTATCCTAGTCTCTATCCTATCCTATCCTCTATCCTATCCTATCCTCTATCATATCCTATCCTCTATCCTATCCTATCCTGTATCCTATCCTATCCACTATCCTATCCTATCCTCTATCCTATCCTATCCTCTATCCTATCCTATCCTCTATCCTATCCTATCCTCTGTCCTATCCCATCCTCTATCCTATCCTATCCTCTATCATATCCTATCCTCTATCCTATCCTATCCTGTATCCTATTCTATCCTCTGTCCTATCCTATCCTCTGTCCTATCCTATCCTCTATCCTATCCTATCCTCTATCCTATCCTATCCTCTACACTATCCTATCCTCTATCCTATCCTATCCTCTATCCTATATTATCCTCTATCCTATCCCATCCTCTATCCTATCCTATGCTCTATCCTATCCTATCCTCTATCCTATCCTATCCTCTATCCTATCCTATCCTCTATCCTATCCTATCCTCTATCCTATCCTATCCTCTATCCTATCCTATCCTCTATCCTATCCTATCCTCTATCCTATCCTATCCTCTATCCTATCCTATCCTCTATCCTATCCTATCCTCTATCCTATCCTATCCTCTATCCTATCCTATCCTATCCTCTATCCTATCCTATCCTCTATCCTATCCTATCCTCTATCCTATCCTATCCTCTATCCTATATTATCCTCTATCCTATCCCATCCTCTATCCTATCCTATCCTCTATCCTATCCTATCCTCCATCCTATCCAATCCTATATCGTATCCTCTATCCTATCCTGTCCTCTATCCTATCCTATCCTCTATCCTATCCTATCCTCTATCATATCCTATGCTCTATCCTATCCTATCCTCTATCCTATCCTCTATCCTATCCAATCCTATATCCTATCCTCTATCATATCCTATCCTCTATCCTATCCTATCCTCTATCCTATCCTATCCGCTATCCTATCCAATCCTATATCCTATTCTCTGTCCTATCCTATCCTCTATCCTATCCTATCCTCTATCCTATCCTATCCTCTATCCCATATTATCCTCTATCCTATCCCATCCTCTATCCTATCCTATCCTCTATCCTATCCTATCCTCTATCCTATCCTATCCTCTATCCTATCCTATTCTCTGTCCTATCCTATCCTCTATCCTATCGTATCCTCTATCGTATCCTATCCTCTATCCTATTAAATCCTATATCGTATCCTAAATCCTATATCGTATCCTCTATCCTATCCTATCCTCTATCCTATCCTATCCTCCATCCTATCCTATCATTTATCCTATCCTATCCTCTATCCTATCCTATCCTCTATCCTATCCTATTCTCTATCCTATCCTATCCTCTATCCTATCCTATCCTCTATCCTATCCTATCCTCTATCCTATCCTATCCTCTATCCTATCCTATCCTCTATCCTATCCTATCCTCTATCATATCCTATCCTCTATCCTATCCTATCCTCAATCCTATCCTATCCTCTATCCTATCCTATCCTCTATCCTATATTATCCTCTATCCTATCCCATCCTCTATCCTATCCTATCCTCTATCATATCCTATCCTCTATCCTATCCTATCCTCTATCCTATCCTAGTCTCTATCCTATCCTATCCTCTATCCTATCCTATCCTCTATCATATCCTATCCTCTATCCTATCCTATCCTGTATCCTATCCTATCCTCTATCCTATCCTATCCTCTATCCTATCCTATCCTCTATCGTATCCTATCCTCCATCCTATCCAATCCTATATCGTATCCTCTATCCTATCCTATCCTCTATCCTATCCTATCCTCTATCCTATCCTATCCTCTATCCTATCCTATCCTCTATCCTATCCTATCCTCTATCCTATATTATCCTCTATCCTATCCTATCCTATCCTCTATCCTATCCTATCCTCTATCCTATCCTATCCTCTATCCTATATTATCCTCTATCCTATCCTATCCTATCCTCTATCCTATCCTATCCTCTATCCTATCCTATCCTCTATCCTATCCTATTCTCTATCCTATCCTATCCTCTATCCTATCCTATCCTCTATCATATCCTATCCTCTATCCTATCCTATCCTCTATCCTATCCTATCCTCTATCCTATCCTATCCTCTATCCTATCCTATCCTATCCTCTATCCTATATTATCCTCTATCCTATCCTATCCTATCCTCTATCCTATCCTATCCTCTATCCTATCCTATCCTCTATCCTATCCTATCCTCTATCCTATCCTATCCTCTATCCAATATTATCCTCTATCCTATCCCATCCTCTATCCTATCCTATCCTCTATCCTATCCTATCCTCTATCCTATCCTATCCTCTATCCTATCCTATCCTCTATCCTATCCTATCCTCTATCCTATCCTGTCCTCTATCCTATCCTATCCTCTATCCTATATTATCCTCTATCCTATCCCATCCTCTATCCTATCCTAATCCTCTATCCTATCCTATCCTCCATCCTATCCAATCCTATATCGTATCCTCTATCCTATCCTATCCTCTATCCTATCCTATCCTCTATCCTATCCTATCCTCTATCATATCCTATGCTCTATCCTATCCTATCCTCTATCCTATCCTATCCTCTATCCTATCCAATCCTATATCCTATCCTCTATCATATCCTATCCTCTATCCTATCCTATCCTCTATCCTATATTATCCTCTATCCTATCCCATCCTCTATCCTATCCTATCCTCTATCCTATCCTATCCCCTATCCTATCCTATCCTATTCTCTATCCTATCCTATCCTCTATCCTATCGTATCCTCTATCGTATCCTATCCTATATCCTATTAAATCCTATATCGTATCCTAAATCCTATATCGTATCCTCTATCATATCCTATCCTCTATCCTATCCTATCCTCCATCCTATCCTATCCTCTATCCTATCCTATCCTCTATCCTATCCTATCCTCTATCCTATCCTATCCTCTATCCTATCCTATTCTCTATCCTATCCTATCCTCTATCCTATCCTATCCTCTATCCTATCCTATCCTCTATCATATCCTATCCTCTATCCTATCCTATCCTCTATCCTATCCTATCCTCTATCATATCCAATCCTCTATCCTATCCTATCCTCAATCCTATCCTATCCTCTATCCTATCCTATCCTCTATCCTATATTATCCTCTATCCTATCCCATCCTCTATCCTATCCTATCCTCTATCCTATCCTATCCTCTATCCTATCCTATCCTCTATCCTATCCTAGTCTCTATCCTATCCTATCCTCTATCCTATCCTATCCTCTATCATATCCTATCCTCTATCCTATCCTATCCTATATCCTATCCTATCCTCTATCCTATCCTATCCTCTATCCTATCCTATCCTCTATCCTATCCTCTATCCTATCCTATCCTCTATCCTATCCTATCCTCTATCCTATCCTATTCTCTATCCTATTCTATCCTCTATCCTATCGTATCCTCTATCGTATCCTATCCTCTATCCTATTAAATCCTATATCGTATCCTCTATCCTATCCTATCCTCTATCCTATCCTATCCTCTAACCTATCCTATCCTCTATCCTATCCTATCCTCTATCCTATCCTATCCTCTATCCTATCCTATCCTATCCTCTATCCTATATTATCCTCTATCCTATCCTATCCTATCCTCTATCCTATCCTATCCTCTATCCTATCCTATCCTCTATCCTATCCTATCCTCTATCCTATCCTATCCTCTATCCTATATTATCCTCTATCCTATCCCATCCTCTATCCTATCCTATCCTCTATCCTATCCTATCCTCTATCCTATCCTATCCTCTATCCTATCCTATCCTCTATCCTATCCTATCCTCTATCCTATCCTATCCTCTATCCTATCCTATCCTCTATCCTATCCTGTCCTCTATCCTATCCTATCCTCTATCCTATATTATCCTCTATCCTATCCCATCCTCTATCCTATCCTATCCTCTATCCTATCCTATCCTCCATCCTATCCCAATCCTATATCGTATCCTCTATCCTATCCTATCCTCTATCCTATCCTATCCTCTATCATATCCTATGCTCTATCCTATCCTATCCTCTATCCTATCCTATCCTCTATCCTATCCAATCCTATATCCTATCCTCTATCATATCCTATCCTCTATCCTATCCTATCCTCTATCCTATATTATCCTCTATCCTATCCCATCCTCTATCCTATCCTATCCTCTATCCTATCCCATCCTCTATCCTATCCTATCCTATTCTCTATCCTATCCTATCCTCTATCCTATCGTATCCTCTATCGTATCCTATCCTATATCCTATTAAATCCTATATCGTATCCTAAATCCTATATCGTATCCTCTATCATATCCTATCCTCTATCCTATCCTATCCTCCATCCTATCCTATCCTCTATCCTATCCTATCCTCTATCCTATCCTATCCTCTATCCTATCCTATCCTCTATCCTATCCTATTCTCTATCCTATCCTATCCTCTATCCTATCCTATCCTCTATCCTATCCTATCGTCTATCCTATATTATCCTCTATCCTATCCCATCCTCTATCCTATCCTATCCTCTATCCTATCCTATCCTCTATCCTATCCTATCCTCTATCCTATCCTAGTCTCTATCCTATCCTATCCTCTATCCTATCCTATCCTCTATCATATCCTATCCTCTATCCTATCCTATCCTCTATCCTATCCTATCCTCTATCCTATCCTATCCTCTATCCTATCCTATCCTCTATCCTATATTATCCTCTATCCTATCCCATCCTCTATCCTATCCTATCCTCTATCATATCCTATCCTCTATCCTATCCTATCCTGTATCCTATTCTATCCTCTGTCCTATCCTATCCTCTGTCCTATCCTATCCTCTATCCTATCCTATCCTCTATCCTATCCTATCCTCTACACTATCCTATCCTCTATCCTATCCTATCCTCTATCCTATCCTATCCTCTATCCTATATTATCCTCTATCCTATCCCATCCTCTATCCTATCCTATGCTCTATCCTATCCTATCCTCTATCCTATCCTATCCTCTATCCTATCCTATCCTCTATCCTATCCTATCCTCTATCCTATCCTATCCTCTATCCTATCCTATCCTCTATCCTATCCTATCCTCTATCCTATCCTATCCTCTATCCTATCCTATCCTCTATCCTATCCTATCCTCTATCCTATCCTATCCTCTATCCTATCCTATCCTCTATCCTATCCTATCCTCTATCCTATCCTATCCTCTATCCTATCCTATCCTCTATCCTATCCTATCCTCTATCCTATCCTATCCTCTATCCTATCCTATCCTCTATCCTATCCTATCCTCTATCCTATCCTATCCTCTATCCTATCCTATCCTCTATCCTATATTATCCTCTATCCTATCCCATCCTCTATCCTATCCTATCCTCTATCCTATCCTATCCTCCATCCTATCCAATCCTATATCGTATCCTCTATCCTATCCTGTCCTCTATCCTATCCTATCCTCTATCCTATCCTATCCTCTATCATATCCTATGCTCTATCCTATCCTATCCTCTATCCTATCCTCTATCCTATCCAATCCTATATCCTATCCTCTATCATATCCTATCCTCTATCCTATCCTATCCTCTATCCTGTCCTATCCGCTATCCTATCCAATCCTATATCCTATTCTCTGTCCTATCCTATCCTCTATCCTATCCTATCCTCTATCCTATCCTATCCTCTATCCCATATTATCCTCTATCCTATCCCATCCTCTATCCTATCCTATCCTCCATCCTATCCTATCCTTTATCCTATCCTATCCTCTATCCTATCCTATCCTCTATCCTATCCTATTCTCTATCCTATCCTATCCTCTATCCTATCCTATCCTCTATCCTATCCTATCCTCTATCCTATCCTATCCTCTATCCTATCCTATCCTCTATCCTATCCTATCCTCTATCATATCCTATCCTCTATCCTATCCTATCCTCAATCCTATCCTATCCTCTATCCTATCCTATCCTCTATCCTATATTATCCTCTATCCTATCCCATCCTCTATCCTATCCTATCCTCTATCATATCCTATCCTCTATCCTATCCTATCCTCTATCCTATCCTAGTCTCTATCCTATCCTATCCTCTATCCTATCCTATCCTCTATCATATCCTATCCTCTATCCTATCCTATCCTGTATCCTATCCTATCCTCTATCCTATCCTATCCTCTATCCTATCCTATCCTCTATCGTATCCTATCCTCCATCCTATCCTATCCTCTATCGTATCCTATCCTCCATCCTATCCAATCCTATATCGTATCCTCTATCCTATCCTATCCTCTATCCTATCCTATCCTCTATCCTATCCTATCCTCTATCCTATCCTATCCTCTATCCTATATTATCCTCTATCCTATCCTATCCTATCCTCTATCCTATCCTATCCTCTATCCTATCCTATCCTCTATCCTATATTATCCTCTATCCTATCCTATCCTATCCTCTATCCTATCCTATCCTCTATCCTATCCTATTCTCTATCCTATCCTATCCTCTATCCTATCCTATCCTCTATCATATCCTATCCTCTATCCTATCCTATCCTCTATCCTATCCTTATCCTCTATCGTATCCTATCCTCTATCCTATCCTATCCTCTATCCTATCCTATCCACTATCCTATCCTATCCTCTATCCTATCCTCTATCCTATCCTATCCTATATCCTATCCTATCCTCTATCCTATCCTATCCTCTATCCTATCCTATCCTCTATCCTATCCTCTATCCTATCCTATCCTCTATCCTATCCTATCCTCTATCCTATCCTATTCTCTATCCTATTCTATCCTCTATCCTATCGTATCCTCTATCGTATCCTATCCTCTATCCTATTAAATCCTATATCGTATCCTCTATCCTATCCTATCCTCTATCCTATCCTATCCTCTATCCTATCCTATCCTCTATCCTATCCTATCCTATCCTCTATCCTATATTATCCTCTATCCTATCCTATCCTATCCTCTATCCTATCCTATCCTCTATCCTATCCTATCCTCTATCCTATCCTATCCTCTATCCTATCCTATCCTCTATCCTATCCTATCCTCTATCCTATCCTATCCTCTATCCTATCGTATCCTCTATCGTATCCTATCCTCTATCCTATTAAATCCTATATCGTATCCTCTATCCTATCCTATCCTCTATCCTATCCTATCCTCTATCCTATCCTATCCTCTATCCTATCCTATCCTATCCTCTATCCTATATTATCCTCTATCCTATCCTATCCTATCCTCTATCCTATCCTATCCTCTATCCTATCCTATTCTCTATCCTATCCTATCCTCTATCCTATCCTATCCTCTATCATATCCTATCCTCTATCCTATCCTATCCTCTATCCTATCCTTATCCTCTATCGTATCCTATCCTCTATCCTATCCTATCCTCTATCCTATCCTATCCTCTATCCTATCCTATCCTCTATCCTATCCTCTATCCTATCCTATCCTATATCCTATCCTATCCTCTATCCTATCCTATCCTCTATCCTATCCTATCCTCTATCCTATCCTCTATCCTATCCTATCCTCTATCCTATCCTATCCTCTATCCTATCCTATTCTCTATCCTATTCTATCCTCTATCCTATCGTATCCTCTATCGTATCCTATCCTCTATCCTATTAAATCCTATATCGTATCCTCTATCCTATCCTATCCTCTATCCTATCCTATCCTCTATCCTATCCTATCCTCTATCCTATCCTATCCTATCCTCTATCCTATATTATCCTCTATCCTATCCTATCCTATCCTCTATCCTATCCTATCCTCTATCCTATCCTATCCTCTATCCTATCCTATCCTCTATCCTATCCTATCCTCTATCCTATCCTATCCTCTATCCTATCCTATCCTCTATCCTATCCTATCCTCTATCCTATATTATCCTCTATCCTATCCCATCCTCTATCCTATCCTATCCTCTATCCTATCCTATCCTCTATCCTATCCTATCCTCTATCCTATCCTATCCTCTATCCTATCCTATCCTCTATCCTATCCTATCCTCTATCCTATCCTGTCCTCTATCCTATCCTATCCTCTATCCTATATTATCCTCTATCCTATCCCATCCTCTATCCTATCCTATCCTCTATCCTATCCTATTCTCTATCCTATCCTATCCTCTATCCTATCCTATCCTCTATCCTATCCTATCCTCTATCATATCCTATCCTCTATCCTATCCTATCCTCTATCCTATCCTATCCTCTATCATATCCAATCCTCTATCCTATCCTATCCTCAATCCTATCCAATCCTCTATCCTATCCTATCCTCTATCCTATATTATCCTCTATCCTATCCCATCCTCTATCCTATCCTATCCTCTATCCTATCCTATCCTCTATCCTATCCTATCCTCTATCCTATCCTAGTCTCTATCCTATCCTATCCTCTATCCTATCCTATCCTCTATCATATCCTAACCTCTATCCTATCCTATCCTATATCCTATCCTATCCTCTATCCTATCCTATCCTCTATCCTATCCTATCCTCTATCCTATCCTCTATCCTATCCTATCCTCTATCCTATCCTATCCTCTATCCTATCCTATTCTCTATCCTATTCTATCCTCTATCCTATCGTATCCTCTATCGTATCCTATCCTCTATCCTATTAAATCCTATATCGTATCCTCTATCCTATCCTATCCTCTATCCTATCCTATCCTCTATCCTATCCTATCCTCTATCCTATCCTATCCTATCCTCTATCCTATATTATCCTCTATCCTATCCTATCCTATCCTCTATCCTATCCTACCCTCTATCCTATCCTATCCTCTATCCTATATTATCCTCTATCCTATCCTATCCTATCCTATATCCTATCCTATCCTCTATCCTATCCTATCCTCTATCCTATCCTATTCTCTATCCTATCCTATCCTCTATCCTATCCTATCCTCTATCATATCCTATCCTCTATCCTATCCTATCCTCTATCCTATCCTTATCCTCTATCGTATCCTATCCTCTATCCTATCCTATCCTCTATCCTATCCTATCCTCTATCCTATCCTATCCTCTATCCTATCCTCTATCCTATCCTATCCTATATCCTATCCTATCCTCTATCCTATCCTATCCTCTATCCTATCCTATCCTCTATCCTATCCTCTATCCTATCCTATCCTCTATCCTATCCTATCCTCTATCCTATCCTATTCTCTATCCTATTCTATCCTCTATCCTATCGTATCCTCTATCGTATCCTATCCTCTATCCTATTAAATCCTATATCGTATCCTCTATCCTATCCTATCCTCTATCCTATCCTATCCTCTATCCTATCCTATCCTCTATCCTATCCTATCCTCTATCCTATCCTATCCTATCCTCTATCCTATATTATCCTCTATCCTATCCTATCCTATCCTCTATCCTATCCTATCCTCTATCCTATCCTATCCTCTATCCTATCCTATCCTCTATCCTATCCTATCCTCTATCCTATCCTATCCTCTATCCTATCCTATCCTCTATCCTATCCTATCCTCTATCCTATATTATCCTCTATCCTATCCCATCCTCTATCCTATCCTATCCTCTATCCTATCCTATCCTCTATCCTATCCTATCCTCTATCCTATCCTATCCTCTATCCTATCCTATCCTCTATCCTATCCTATCCTCTATCCTATCCTGTCCTCTATCCTATCCTATCCTCTATCCTATATTATCCTCTATCCTATCCCATCCTCTATCCTATCCTATCCTCTATCCTATCCTATCCTCCATCCTATCCAATCCTATATCGTATCCTCTATCCTATCCTATCCTCTATCCTATCCTATCCTCTATCCTATCCTATCCTCTATCATATCCTATGCTCTATCCTATCCTATCCTCTATCCTATCCTATCCTCTATCCTATCCAATCCTATATCCTATCCTCTATCATATCCTATCCTCTATCCTATCCTATCCTCTATCCTATATTATCCTCTATCCTATCCCATCCTCTATCCTATCCTATCCTCTATCCTATCCTATCCTCTATCCTATCCTATCCTATTCTCTATCCTATCCTATCCTCTATCCTATCGTATCCTCTATCGTATCCTATCCTATATCCTATTAAATCCTATATCGTATCCTAAATCCTATATCGTATCCTCTATCATATCCTATCCTCTATCCTATCCTATCCTCCATCCTATCCTATCCTCTATCCTATCCTATCCTCTATCCTATCCTATCCTCTATCCTATCCTATCCTCTATCCTATCCCATCCTCTATCCTATCCTATCCTCTATCCTATCCTATCCTCTATCGTATCCTATCCTCTATCCTATTAAATCCTATATCGTATCCTCTATCCTATCCTATCCTCTATCCTATCCTATCCTCTATCCTATCCTATCCTCTATCCTATCCCATCCTCTATCCTATCCTATCCTCTATCCTATATTATCCTCTATCCTATCCTATCCTATCCTCTATCCTATCCTATTCTCTATCCTATCCTATCCTCTATCGTATCCTATCCTCCATCCTATCCAATCCTATATCGTATCCTCTATCCTATCCTATCCTCTATCCTATCCTATCCTGTATCCTATTCTATCCTCTATCCTATCCTATCCTCTATCCTATCCTATCCTGTATCATATCCTATCCTCTATCCTATCCTATCCTCTATCCTATTCTATCCTCTATCCTAACCAATCCTACATCCTATTCTCTATCCTATCCTATCCTCTATCGTATCCTATCCTCCATCCTATCCAATCCTATATCGTATCCTCTATCCTATCCTATCCTCTATCCTATCCTATCCTCTATCCTATCCTATCCTCTATCATATCCTATGCTCTATCCTATCCTATCCTCTATCCTATCCTATCCTCTATCCAATCCTATCCTCTATCATATCCTATGCTCTATCCTATCCTATCCTCTATCCTATCCTATCCAATCCTATATCCTATCCTCTATCATATCCTATCCTCTATCCTATCCTATCCTCTATCCTATCCTATCCGCTATCCTATCCAATCCTATATCCTATTCTCTGTCCTATCCTATCCTCTATCCTATCCTATCCTCTATCCTATATTATCCTCTATCCTATCCCATCCTCTATCCTATCCTATCCTCTATCCTATCCTATCCTCTATCCTATCCTATCCTCTATCCTATCCTATTCTCTATCCTATCCTATCCTCTATCCTATCGTATCCTCTATCGTATCCTATCCTGTATCCTATTAAATCCTATATCGTATCCTCTATCCTATCAGATCCTCTATCCTATCCTATCCTCTATCCTATCCTATCCTCTATCCTATCCTCTATCCTATCCTATCCTCTATCCTATCCTATCCTCTATCGTATCCTATCCTCCATCCTATCCAATCCTATATCGTATCCTCTATCCTATCCTATCATCTATCCTATCCTATCCTGTATCCTATTCTATCCTCTATCCTATCCTATCCTCTATCCTATCCTATCCTGTATCATATCCTATCCTCTATCCTATCCTATCCTCTATCCTATCCTATCCTCTATCCTATCCTATTCTCTATCCTATTCTATCCTCTATCCTATCGTATCCTCTATCGTATCCTATCCTCTATCCTATTAAATCCTATATCGTATCCTCTATCCTATCCTATCCTCTATCCTATAATATCCTCTATCCTGTATCATATCCTATCCTCTATCCTATCCTATCCTCTATCCTATTCTATCCTCTATCCTATCCTATCCTCTATCCTATCCCATCCTCTATCCTATCCTATCCTCTATCCTATCCTATCCTCTATCGTATCCTATCCTCTATCCTATTAAATCCTATATCGTATCCTCTATCCTATCCTATCCTCTATCCTATCCTATCCTCTATCCTATCCTATCCTCTATCCTATCCCATCCTCTATCCTATCCTATCCTCTATCCTATATTATCCTCTATCCTATCCTATCCTATCCTCTATCCTATCCTATTCTCTATCCTATCCTATCCTCTATCGTATCCTATCCTCCATCCTATCCAATCCTATATCGTATCCTCTATCCTATCCTATCCTCTATCCTATCCTATCCTGTATCCTATTCTATCCTCTATCCTATCCTATCCACTATCCTATCCTATCCTGTATCAAATCCTATCCTATATCCTATCCTATCCTCTATCCTATTCTATCCTCTATCCTAACCAATCCTACATCCTATTCTCTATCCTATCCTATCCTCTATCGTATCCTATCCTCCATCCTATCCAATCCTATATCGTATCCTCTATCCTATCCTATCCTCTATCCTATCCTATCCTCTATCCTATCCTATCCTCTATCCTATCCTATCCTCTATCATATCCTATCCTCTATCCTATCCTATCCTGTATCCTATCCTATCCTCTATCCTATCCTATCCTCTATCCTATCCTATCCTCTATCGTATCCTATCCTCCATCCTATCCAATCCTATATCGTATCCTCTATCCTATCCTATCCTCTATCCTATCCTATCCTCTATCCTATCCTATCCTCTATCCTATCCTATCCTCTATCCTATCCTATCCTCTATCCTATCCTATCCTCTATCCTATATTATCCTCTATCCTATCCTATCCTATCCTCTATCCTATCCTATCCTCTATCCTATCCTATCCTCTATCCTATCCTATCCTCTATCCTATATTATCCTCTATCCTATCCTATCCTATCCTCTATCCTATCCTATCCTCTATCCTATCCTATCCTCTATCCTATCCTATTCTCTATCCTATCCTATCCTCTATCCTATCCTATCCTCTATCATATCCTATCCTCTATCCTATCCTATCCTCTATCCTATCCTTATCCTCTATCGTATCCTATCCTCTATCCTATCCTATCCTCTATCCTATCCTATCCTCTTTCCTATCCTATCCTCTATCCTATCCTATCCTCTATCCTATCCTCTATCCTATCCTATCCTATATCCTATCCTATCCTCTATCCTATCCTATCCTCTATCCTATCCTATCCTCTATCCTATCCTCTATCCTATCCTCTATCCTATCCTCTATCCTATCCTATCCTCTATCCTATCCTATCCTCTAACCTATCCTATTCTCTATCCTATTCTATCCTCTATCCTATCGTATCCTCTATCGTATCCTATCCTCTATCCTATTAAATCCTATATCGTATCCTCTATCCTATCCTATCCTCTATCCTATCCTATCCTCTATCCTATCCTATCCTCTATCCTATCCTATCCTCTATCCTATCCTATCCTCTATCATATCCTATCCTCTATCCTATCCTATCCTCTATCCTATCCTATCCTCTATCATATCCTATCCTCTATCCTATCCTATCCTCAATCCTATCCTATCCTCTATCCTATCCTATCCTCTATCCTATATTATCCTCTATCCTATCCCATCCTCTATCCTATCCTATCCTCTATCCTATCCTATCCTCTATCCTATCCTATCCTCTATCCTATCCTAGTCTCTATCCTATCCTATCCTCTATCCTATCCTATCCTCTATCATATCCTATCCTCTATCCTATCCTATCCTATATCCTATCCTATCCTCTATCCTATCCTATCCTCTATCCTATCCTATCCTCTATCCTATCCTATCCTCTATCCTATCCTATCCTCTATCCTATCCTATCCTCTATCCTATCCTCTATCCTATCCTATCCTCTATCCTATCCTA
The DNA here is from genome assembly GCF_050948215.1 of Halictus rubicundus. Taxonomy (NCBI): domain Eukaryota; kingdom Metazoa; phylum Arthropoda; class Insecta; order Hymenoptera; family Halictidae; genus Halictus; species Halictus rubicundus. The sequence goes on from NW_027489576.1 coordinate 29,332, forward strand.
TCCTCTATCCTATCCTATTCTCTATCCTATTCTATCCTCTATCCTATCGTATCCTCTATCGTATCCTATCCTCTATCCTATTAAATCCTATATCGTATCCTCTATCCTATCCTATCCTCTATCCTATCCTATCCTCTATCCTATCCTATCCTCTATCCTATCCTATCCTCTATCCTATCCTATCCTCTATCCTATCCTATCCTCTATCCTATCCTATCCTATCCTCTATCCTATATTATCCTCTATCCTATCCTATCCTATCCTCTATCCTATCCTATCCTCTATCCTATCCTATCCTCTATCCTATCCTATCCTCTATCCTATCCTATTATCTATCCTATCCTATCCTCTATCCTATCGTATCCTCTATCGTATCCTATCCTCTATCCTATTAAATCCTATATCGTATCCTCTATCCTATCAGATCCTCTATCCTATCCTATCCTCTATCCTATCCTATCCTCTATCCTATCCTATCCTCTATCCTATCCTATCCTCTATCCTATCCTATCCTCTATCCTATCCTCTATCCTATCCTATCCTCTATCCTATCCTATCCTCTATCCTATCCTATCCTCTATCCTATCCTATTCTCTATCCTATTCTATCCTCTATCCTATCGTATCCTCTATCGTATCCTATCCTCTATCCTATTAAATCCTATATCGTATCCTCTATCCTATCCTATCCTCTATCCTATCCTATCCTCTATCCTGTATCATATCCTATCCTCTATCCTATCCTATCCTCTATCCTATTCTATCCTCTATCCTATCCTATCCTCTATCCTATCCCATCCTCCATCCTATCCTATCCTCTATCCTATCCTATCCTCTATCGTATCCTATCCTCTATCCTATTAAATCCTATATCGTATCCTCTATCCTATCCTATCCTCTATCCTATCCTATCCTCTATCCTATCCTATCCTCTATCCTATCCCATCCTCTATCCTATCCTATCCTCTATCCTATATTATCCTCTATCCTATCCTATCCTATCCTCTATCCTATCCTATTCTCTATCCTATCCTATCCTCTATCGTATCCTATCCTCCATCCTATCCAATCCTATATCGTATCCTCTATCCTATCCTATCCTCTATCCTATCCTATCCTGTATCCTATTCTATCCTCTATCCTATCCTATCCTCTATCCTATCCTATCCTGTATCATATCCTATCCTCTATCCTATCCTATCCTCTATCCTATCCTATCCTCTATCCTATCCTATTCTCTATCCTATTCTATCCTCTATCCTATCGTATCCTCTATCGTATCCTATCCTCTATCCTATTAAATCCTATATCGTATCCTCTATCCTATCCTATCCTCTATCCTATCCTATCCTCTATCCTATCCTATCCTCTATCCTATCCTATCCTCTATCCTATCCTATCCTCTATCCTGTATCATATCCTATCCTCTATCCTATCCTATCCTCTATCCTATTCTATCCTCTATCCTATCCTATCCTCTATCCTATCCCATCCTCTATCCTATCCTATCCTCTATCCTATCCTATCCTCTATCGTATCCTATCCTCTATCCTATTAAATCCTATATCGTATCCTCTATCCTATCCTATCCTCTATCCTATCCTATCCTCTATCCTATCCTATCCTCTATCCTATCCCATCCTCTATCCTATCCTATCCTCTATCCTATATTATCCTCTATCCTATCCTATCCTATCCTCTATCCTATCCTATTCTCTATCCTATCCTATCCTCTATCGTATCCTATCCTCCATCCTATCCAATCCTATATCGTATCCTCTATCCTATCCTATCCTCTATCCTATCCTATCCTGTATCCTATTCTATCCTCTATCCTATCCTATCCTCTATCCTATCCTATCCTGTATCATATCCTATCCTCTATCCTATCCTATCCTCTATCCTATTCTATCCTCTATCCTAACCAATCCTACATCCTATTCTCTATCCTATCCTATCCTCTATCGTATCCTATCCTCCATCCTATCCAATCCTATATCGTATCCTCTATCCTATCCTATCCTCTATCCTATCCTATCCTCTATCCTATCCTATCCTCTATCATATCCTATGCTCTATCCTATCCTATCCTCTATCCTATCCTATCCTCTATCCAATCCTATCCTCTATCATATCCTATGCTCTATCCTATCCTATCCTCTATCCTATCCTATCCAATCCTATATCCTATCCTGTATCATATCCTATCCTCTATCCTATCCTATCCTCTATCCTATTCTATCCTCTATCCTAACCAATCCTACATCCTATTCTCTATCCTATCCTATCCTCTATCGTATCCTATCCTCCATCCTATCCAATCCTATATCGTATCCTCTATCCTATCAGATCCTCTATCCTATCCTATCCTCTATCCTATCCTATCCTCTATCCTATCCTCTATCCTATCCTATCCTCTATCCTATCCTATCCTCTATCCTATCCTATCCTCTATCCTATCCTATTCTCTATCCTATTCTATCCTCTATCCTATCGTATCCTCTATCGTATCCTATCCTCTATCCTATTAAATCCTACATCGTATCCTCTATCCTATCCTATCCTCTATCCTATCCTATCCTCTATCCTATCCTATCCTCTATCCTGAATCCTATCCTATCCTCTATCCTATCCTATCCTCTATCCTATCCTATCCTCTATCCTATCCTATCCTCTATCCTATCCTATCCTGTATCCTATCCTATCCTCTATCCTATCCTATCCTCTATCCTATCCTATCCTCTATCCTATCCTATCCTCTATCATATCCTATCCTCTATCCTATCCTATCCTGTATCCTATTCTATCCTCTATCCTATCCTATCCTCTATCCTATCCTATCCTGTATCATATCCTATCCTCTATCCTATCCTATCCTCTATCCTATCCTATCCTCTATCATATCCTATGCTCTATCCTATCCTATCCTCTATCCTATCCTATCCTCTATCCTATCCAATCCTATATCCTATCCTCTATCATATCCTATCCTCTATCCTATCCTATCCTCTATCCTATCCTATCCTCTATCAAATATAATATTCTCTATCCTATCCTATCCTCTATCGTATCCTATCCTCCATCCTATCCAATCCTATATCGTATCCTCTATCCTATCAGATCCTCTATCCTATCCTATCCTCTATCCTATCCTATCCTCTATCCTATCCTCTATCCTATCCTATCCTCTATCCTATCCTATCCTCTATCCTATCCTATCCTCTATCCTATCCTATTCTCTATCCTATTCTATCCTCTATCCTATCGTATCCTCTATCGTATCCTATCCTCTATCCTATTAAATCCTACATCGTATCCTCTATCCTATCCTATCCTCTATCCTATCCTATCCTCTATCCTATCCTATCCTCTATCCTGAATCCTATCCTATCCTCTATCCTATCCTATCCTCTATCCTATCCTATCCTCTATCCTATCCTATCCTCTATCCTATCCTATCCTGTATCCTATCCTATCCTCTATCCTATCCTATCCTCTATCCTATCCTATCCTCTATCCTATCCTATCCTCTATCATATCCTATCCTCTATCCTATCCTATCCTGTATCCTATTCTATCCTCTATCCTATCCTATCCTCTATCCTATCCTATCCTGTATCATATCCTATCCTCTATCCTATCCTATCCTCTATCCTATCCTATCCTCTATCATATCCTATGCTCTATCCTATCCTATCCTCTATCCTATCCTATCCTCTATCCTATCCAATCCTATATCCTATCCTCTATCATATCCTATCCTCTATCCTATCCTATCCTCTATCCTATCCTATCCTCTATCAAATATAATATTCTCTATCCTATCCTATCCTCTATCGTATCCTATCCTCCATCCTATCCAATCCTATATCGTATCCTCTATCCTATCCTATCCTCTATCCTATCCTATCCTGTATCCTATTCTATCCTCTATCCTATCCTATCCTCTATCCTATCCTATCCTGTATCATATCCTATCCTCTATCCTATCCTATCCGCTATCCTATCCAATCCTATATCCTATTCTCTGTCCTATCCTATCCTCTATCCTATCCTATCCTCTATCCTATATTATCCTCTATCCTATCCCATCCTCTATCCTATCCTATCCTCTATCCTATCGTATCCTCTATCCTATCCTATCCTCTATCCTATCCTATTCTCTATCCTATCCTATCCTCTATCCTATCGTATCCTCTATCGTATCCTATCCTCTATCCTATTAAATCCTATATCGTATCCTCTATCCTATCAGATCCTCTATCCTATCCTATCCTCTATCCTATCCTATCCTCTATCCTATCCTATCCTCTATCATATCCTCTATCCTATCCTATCCTCTATCCTATCCTATCCTCTATCCTATCCTATCCTCTATCCTATCCTATCCTCTATCCTATCCTATTCTCTATCCTATTCTATCCTCTATCCTATCGTATCCTCTATCGTATCCTATCCTCTATCCTATTAAATCCTATATCGTATCCTCTAACCTATCCTATCCTCTATCCTATCCTATCCTCTATCCTGTATCATATCCTATCCTCTATCCTATCCTATCCTCTATCCTATTCTATCCTCTATCCTATCCTATCCTCTATCCTATCCCATCCTCTATCCTATCCTATCCTCTATCCTATCCTATCCTCTATCGTATCCTATCCTCTATCCTATTAAATCCTATATCGTATCCTCTATCCTATCCTATCCTCTATCCTATCCTATCCTCTATCCTATCCTATCCTCTATCCTATCCCATCCTCTATCCTATCCTATCCTCTATCCTATATTATCCTCTATCCTATCCTATCCTATCCTCTATCCTATCCTATTCTCTATCCTATCCTATCCTCTATCGTATCCTATCCTCCATCCTATCCAATCCTATATCGTATCCTCTATCCTATCCTATCCTCTATCCTATCCTATCCTGTATCCTATTCTATCCTCTATCCTATCCTATCCTCTATCCTATCCTATCCTGTATCATATCCTATCCTCTATCCTATCCTATCCTCTATCCTATCCTATCCTCTATCCTATCCTATTCTCTATCCTATTCTATCCTCTATCCTATCGTATCCTCTATCGTATCCTATCCTCTATCCTATTAAATCCTATATCGTATCCTCTATCCTATCCTATCCTCTATCCTATTCTATCCTCTATCCTATCCTATCCTCTATCCTATCCCATCCTCTATCCTATCCTATCCTCTATCCTAT
>NW_027489577.1:0-34552 GCF_050948215.1 Halictus rubicundus
CACTTCACTCAGGTACTTCACTTCACGCGTCACTGCACTTCACGCGCACTTCACTTCACGTCACTTGTCACTCGGCACGTCACTTCACTCACGTCACTCTGCACTTCACTTCACTCTCACTTCACTTCACTCTGCACGTCACGTCACTCGTCACTTCACTTCACTCGTCACTGCACGTGCACGCTTGCACTTGCACTCACGCTTACGTCACTTCACTCTTCACGTGCACGTTCACGCTGTCACTGCACGTTCACTCTGCACGTGGCACTTCACTCTGCACGTCACTCGGCACGTCACTTCACTCTGCACTTCACTCGCGCACTGCACGCACTCTTCACCTTCACTCACGCTTCACTGCACGTGCACTCGCCACTCACTGTCACCTGCACTTCACTTCACCTGCACGTCACTTGTACGCGTCACGTCACTCTCTCTCGTGCACTCGGCACTTCACTCACGCTGCACTCCACTTCACTCGGCACTGTCACCTCACGCGTCACCTTCACCTGCACTTCACGGCACTCTACACTACACCTCACGCTCGGCACTGCACCCGTGCACGTCACTTCACGCGTCACTTCTCGTCACCGGCACGTCACTGCTCCACTTCACGGCACTCGTCACGTCACCTGCACTCTGTCACTGTCACTCTCACTGCACTGCACTCGTCACGTCACTGCACTCTGTCACGTCACTTCACTCTGCACGGCACGTCACTCGGCACTGCACGTCACTCTCACGTCACTTGCCTCGGCACTGCACTTCACTCTGCACTGCACGTCACTCGTCACTTCACTTCACTCTGCACTTCACTGCACGTCTGTCACTGCACGTGCACGCTGCACTTCTCTTCACCTTCACTTCAGTCTGCACAACACTCACTCTGCACTTCACTTCACTCTGCCCCGCACAACACGCTCACACACACCCCCCCCCCCCCGGCGCGGTCGGCCGCGCGTCGCTCGCACACACTCACACGTGAACCACTCACCTCAACACCCACACCTCACCTCTCACCACACCACACCACACACCACCCACACCACACACCACACCTCCACACCCACTCCTCACCACACTCCACACCACACCACACCACACCACACCACACACCACTCCACACCTCACTCCACACCACACCACACACCACTCCACACCCACACCTCACCACACCACTCCACACACCACTCCACACCACACTCCTCACCACACCCACACCACACCACACACACACCACACCACACACACTCACCACACCACACCACACACTCCACACCTCACACCACTCCACACCACTCACCACACCTCACCTCACCTCCACACCACTCACCTCACACTCTATCACACCTCCTCACACGACTCCTCACATCGTCTCCTATCCTCTATCCGATTCTATCCTCTAATCTCACCTATCCACCATCCTACTCATACTCTATCCTATCCTCTACCCTATCCTATCCTGTATCCATCATATCATTTATCCTATACTATTCTCAATCCTATCCTATCCTCTATCCTATACTATACTCTATCGTATCCTATCCTCTATCCGATCCTATCCTCTATCCTAACCTATCCTCTATCCTATCCTATCCTCTATCCTATCCTATCCTCTATCCTATCCTATCCTCTATCCTATCCTATCCTCTATCCTATCCTACCCCCTGTCCTATCCTATCCTCTATCCTCTCCTATCCTCTATCCTATCCTATCCTCTATCCTATCCTATCCTCTATCCTATCCTCTATACTATCCTCTATCCTATCCTCTATCCTATCCTATCGTCTATCCTATCCTCTATCCTATCCTATCCTATCCTATCCTCTATCCTATCCTATCCTCTATCCTATCCTATCCTCTATCCTATCCTATCCTCTATCCTATCCTATCCTCTATCCTATCCTATCCTCTATCCTATCCTATCCTCTATCCTATCCTATCCTCTATCCTATCCTATCCTCTATCCTATCCTATCCTCTATCCTATAATATTCTCTATCCTATCCTGAATCCTCTCCTATCCTCTATCCTATCCTATCCTGTATCCTATCCTATCCTCTATCCTATAATATACTCTATCCTATCCAATCCTCTATCGTATCCTCTATCGTATCCTATCCTCTATCCGATTCTATCCTCTATTCTATCCTATCCTCCATCCTATCCTATTCTCTATCCTATCCTCTACCCTATCCTTATCCTGTATCCTATAATATCATTTATCCTATACTATTCTCTATCCTATCCTATCCTCTATCCTATACTATCCTCTATCGTATCCTATCCTCTATCCGATCCTATCCTCTATCCTATCCTATCCTCTATCCTATCCTATCCTCTATCCTATCCTATCCTCTATCCTATCCTATCCTCTATCCTATCCTATCCTCTATCCTATCCTACCCCCTGTCCTATCCTATCCTCTATCCTATCCTATCCTCTATCCTATCCTATCCTATCCTATCCTCTATCCTATCCAATCCTCTATCCTATCATATCCTCTATCCTATCCTATCCTCTATCCTATCCTATCATCTACCCTATCCTATCCCTATCCTATCCTATCCTCTATCCTATCCTATCCTCTATCCTATCCTATCCTCTATCCTATCCTATCCTCTATCCTATCCTATCCTCTATAATATCGTTTCCTCTATCCTATCCTATCCTCTATCCTATAATATTCTCTATCTTATCCTGTATCCTCTCCTATCCTCTATCCTATCCTATCCTCTATCCTATCCTATCCTCTATCCTATCCTATCCTCTATCCTATCCTATCCTCTATCTTATCCTATCCTCTATCCTATCCTATCCTCTATCCTATCCTATCCTCTATCCTATCCTATCCTCTATCCTATCCTATCCTCTATCCTATCCTATCCTCTATCCTATCCCATCCTCTATCCTATCCTATCCTCTATCCTATCCTATCCTCTATCCTATTCTATCCTCTATCCTACCCTATCCTCTATCCTATCCTCTATCCTATCCTCTATCCTATCCTCTATCCTATCCTCTATCCTATCCTATCCTCTATAATATCGTTTCCTCTATCCTATCCTATCCTCTATCCTATCCTATCCTCTATCCTATCCTATCCTCTATCCTATCCTATCCTCTATCCTATCCTATCCTCTATCCTATCCTATCCTCTATCCTATCCTATCCTCTATCCTATCCTATCCTCCATCCTATCCTATCCTCTATCCTATCCTATCCTCTATCCTATCCTATCCTCTATCCTATCCTATCCTCTATCCTATCCTATCCTTTATCTTATCCTATCCTCTATCCTATCCTATCCTCTATCCTATCCTATCCTCTATCCTATCCTATCCTCTATGCTATCCTATCCTCTATCCTATCCTACCCTCTACCCTATCCTATCCTCTATCCTATCCTATCCTCTATCCTATCCTATCCTCTATCCTATCCTATCCTCTATCCTATCCTATCCTCTATCATATCCTATCCTCTACCCTATCCTATCCTCTATCCTATCCTATCCTCTATCCTATCCTATCGTCTATCCTATCCTCTATCCTATCCTATCCTATCCTATCCTCTATCCTATCCTATCCTCTATCCTATCCTATACTCTATTATATCCTATCCTATCTTATCCTCTATCCTATCCTATCCTTTATCTTATCCTATCCTCTATCCTATCCTATCCTCTATCCTATCCTATCCTCTATCCTATCCTATCCTCTATCCTATCCTATCCTCTATCCTATCCTATCCTCTATCCTATCCTATCCTCTACCCTATCCTATCCTCTATCCTATCCTATCCTCTATCCTATCCTATCCTCTATCCTATCCTCTATTCTAACCTATCCTCTATCCTATCCTATCCTCTATCCTATCCTATCCTCTATCCTATCCTATCCTCTATCCTATCCTATCCTCTGTAATATCGTTTCCTCTATCCTATCCTATCCTCTATCCTATAATATTCTCCATCCTATCCTGAATCCTCTCCTATCCTCTATCCTATCCTATCCTCTATCCTATCCTATCCTCTATCCTATCCTATCCTCTATCCTATCGTATCCTCTATCCTATCCTATCCTCTATCCTATCCTATCCTCTATCCTATCCTATCCTCTATCCTATCCTATCCTCTATCCTATCCTATCCTCTATCCTACCCTATACTCTATCCTATCCTATCCTCTATCCTATCCTATCCTCTATCCTATCCTATCCTCTATCCTATCCTATCCTCTACCCTATCCTATCCTCTATCCTATTCTATCCTCTATCCTATCCTATCCTCTATCCTATCCTATCCTCTATCCTATCCTATCCTCTATCCTATCCTATCCTCTATCCTATCCTATCCTCTATCCTATCCTATCCTCTATCCTATCCTATCCTCTATCCTATCCTATCCTCTATCCTATCCTATCCTCTATCCTATCCTATCCTCTATCCTATCCTCTATCCTATCCTATCCTCTATCCTATCCTATCCTCTATCCTATCCTATCCTCTATCCTATCCTATCCTCTATCCTATCCTATCCTCTATCCTATCCTATCCTCTATCCTATCCTATCCTCTATCCTATCCTATCCTCTATCCTATCCTATCCTCTATCCTATCCTATCCTATCCTATCCTACCTCTATCCTATCCTATCCTCTATCCTATCCTATCCTCTATCCTATCCTATCCTCTATCCTATCCTATCCTCTATCCTATCCTCTATCCTATCCTATCCTCTATCCTATCCTATCCTCTATCCTATCCTATCCTCTATCCTATCCTATCCTCTATCCTATCCTCTATCCTATCCTATCCTATCCTATATCCTATCCTCTATCCTATCCTATCCTCTATCCTATCCTATCCTCTATCCTATCCTATCGTCTATCCTATCCTATCCTCTATCCTATCCTATCCTCTATCCTATCCTATCCTCTATCCTATCCTATCCTCTATCCTATATCCTATCCTCTGTCCTATCCTATCCTCTATCCTATCCTATCCTCTATCCTATCCTATCCTCTATCCTATCCTATCCTCTATCCTATCCTATCCTTTATCTTATCCTATCCTCTATCCTATCCTATCCTCTATCCTATCCTATCCTCTATCCTATCATATCCTCTATCCTATCCTATCCTCTATCCTATCCTATCATCTACCCTATCCTATCCCCTATCCTATCCTATCCTCTATCCTATCCTATCCTCTATCCTATCCTCTATTCTAACCTATCCTCTATCCTATCCTATCCTCTATCCTACCCTATCCTCTATCCTATCCTATCCTCTATCCTATCCTATCCTCTATCCTATCCTATCCTTTATCCTATCCTCTATCCTATCCTATCCTATCCTATATCCTATCCTCTATCCTATTCTATCCTCTATCCTATCCTATTCTCTATCCTATCCTATCCTCTATCCTATCCTATCCTCTATCCTATCCTCTATCCTATCCTCTATCCTATCCTATCCTATATCCTATCCTCTATCCTATCCTATCCTCTATCCTATCCTATCCTCTATCCTATCCTATCCTCTATCCTATCCTATCCTCTATCCTATCCTATCCTCTATCCTATCCTATCCTCTATCCTATCCTATCCTCTATCCTATCCTATCCTCTATCCTATCCTATCCTCTATCCTATCGAATCCCCTATCCTCTTTCCTATCCACTATCATATCGTATCCTGTATCCTATCCTATCCTCTATCCTATAATATCCTCTATCCTATCCTATCCTCTATCCTATCCTATACTCTATCCTATGCTATCCTGTATCCTATCCAAATTATACCCTACCCTCTATCCTATCCTATCCTCTATCCTATCCTATACTCTATTATATCCTATCCTATCTTATCCTCTATCCTATCCTATCCTTTATCTTATCCTATCCTCTATCCTATCCTATCCTCTATCCTATCCTATCCTCTATCCTATCCTATCCTCTATCCTATCCTATCCTCTACCCTATCCTATCCTCTATCCTATCCTATCCTCTATCCTATCCTATCCTCTATCCTATCCTATCCTCTATCCTATCCTCTATTCTAACCTGTCCTCTATCCTATCCTATCCTCTATCCTATCCTATCATCTATAATATCGTTTCCTCTATCCTATCCTATCCTCTATCCTATCCTATCCTCTATCCTATCCTATCCTCTATCCTATCCTATCCTCTATCCTATCCTATCCTCTATCCTATCCTATCCTCTTCCTATCCTATCCTCTATCCTATCCTATCCTCTATCCTATCCTCTATCCTATCCTCTATCCTCTATCCTATCCTATTCTCTATCCTATCCTATCCTCTATCCTATCCTATCCTCTATCCTATCCTCTATCCTATCCTCTATCCTATCCTATCCTATATCCTATCCTCTATCCTATCCTATCCTCTATCCTATCCTATCCTCTATCCTATCCTATCCTCTATCCTATCCTATCCTCTATCCTATCCTATCCTCTATCCTATCCTATCCTCTATCCTATCCTATCCTCTATCCTATCCTATCCTCTATCCTATCCTATCCTCTATCCTATCGAATCCCCTATCCTCTTTCCTATCCACTATCATATCGTATCCTGTATCCTATCCTATCCTCTATCCTATAATATCCTCTATCCTATCCTATCCTCTATCCTATCCTATACTCTATCCTATGCTATCCTGTATCCTATCCAAATTATACCCTACCCTCTATCCTATCCTATCCTCTATCCTATCCTATACTCTATTATATCCTATCCTATCTTATCCTCTATCCTATCCTATCCTTTATCTTATCCTATCCTCTATCCTATCCTATCCTCTATCCTATCCTATCCTCTATCCTATCCTATCCTCTATCCTATCCTATCCTCTACCCTATCCTATCCTCTATCCTATCCTATCCTCTATCCTATCCTATCCTCTATCCTATCCTATCCTCTATCCTATCCTCTATTCTAACCTGTCCTCTATCCTATCCTATCCTCTATCCTATCCTATCATCTATAATATCGTTTCCTCTATCCTATCCTATCCTCTATCCTATAATATGCTCTATCCTATCCTGAATCCCCTCCTATCCTCTATCCTCTCCTATCCTCTATCCTATCCTATCCTCTATCCTATCCTATCCTCTATCCTATCCTATCCTCTATCCTATCCTATCCTCTATCCTATCCTATCCTCTATCCTATAATATTCTCTATCCTATATTGAATCCTATCCTATCCTCTATCCTATCCTATCCTCTATCCTATCCTATCCTCTATCCTATCCTATCCTCTATCCTATCCTATCCTCTATCCTATCCTATCCTCTATCCTATCCTATCCTCTATCCTATCCTATCCTCTATCCTATCCTATCCTCTATCCTCTATCCTCCATCCTCTATCCTATCCTATCCTATCCTATCCTCTATCCTATCGAATCCCCTATCCTCTTTCCTATCCTCTATCATATCGTATCCTCTATCCTATCCTATCCTCTATCCTATAATATCCTCTATCCTATCCTATTCTCTATCCTATCCTATACTCTATCCTATGCTATCCTGTATCCTATCCAAATTATACTCTACCCTCTATCCTATCCTATCCTCTATCCTATCCTATACTCTATTATATCCTATCCTATCTTATCCTCTATCCCATCCTATCCTTTATCTTATCCTATCCTCTATCCTATCCTATCCTCTATCCTATCCTATCCTCTATCCTATCCTATCCTCTATCCTATCCTATCCTCTATCCTATCCTATCCTCTACCCTATCCTATCCTCTATCCTATCCTATCCTCTATCCTATCCTATCCTCTATCCTATCCTCTATTCTAACCTATCCTCTATCCTATCCTATCCTCTATCCTATCCTATCCTCTATCCTATCCTATCCTCTATCCTATCCTATCCTCTATAATATCGTTTCCTCTATCCTATCCTATCCTCTATCCTATAATATTCTCCATCCTATCCTGAATCCTCTCCTATCCTCTATCCTATCCTATCCTCTATCCTATCCTATCCTCTATCCTATCCTATCCTCTATCCTATCCTATCCTCTATCCTATCCTATCCTCTATCCTATCCTATCCTCTATCCTATCCTATCCTCTATCCTATCCTATCCTCTATCCTATCCTATCCTCTACCCTATCCTATCCTCTATCCTATCCTATCCTCTATCCTATCCTATCCTCTATCCTATCCTATACTCTATCCTATGCTATCCTGTATCCTATCCAAATTATACCCTACCCTCTATCCTATCCTATCCTCTATCCTATCCTATACTCTATTATATCCTATCCTATCTTATCCTCTATCCTATCCTATCCTTTATCTTATCCTATCCTCTATCCTATCCTATCCTCTATCCTATCCTATCCTCTATCCTATCCTATCCTCTATCCTATCCTCTATTCTAACCTATCCTCTATCCTATCCTATCCTCTATCCTATCCTATCCTCTATCCTATCCTATCCTCTATCCTATCCTATCCTCTATCCTATCCTATCCTCTATAATATCGTTTCCTCTATCCTATCCTATCCTCTATCCTATAATATTCTCCATCCTATCCTGAATCCTCTCCTATCCTCTATCCTATCCTATCCTCTATCCTATCCTATCCTCTATCCTATCCTATCCTCTATCCTATCCTATCCTCTATCCTATCCTATCCTCTATCCTATCCTATCCTCTATCCTATCCTATCCTCTACCCTATCCTATCCTCTATCCTATCCTATCCTCTATCCTATCCTATCCTCTATCCTATCCTATACTCTATCCTATGCTATCCTGTATCCTATCCAAATTATACCCTACCCTCTATCCTATCCTATCCTCTATCCTATCCTATACTCTATTATATCCTATCCTATCTTATCCTCTATCCTATCCTATCCTTTATCTTATCCTATCCTCTATCCTATCCTATCCTCTATCCTATCCTATCCTCTATCCTATCCTATCCTCTATCCTATCCTATCCTCTACCCTATCCTATCCTCTATCCTATCCTATCCACTATCCTATCCTATCCTCTATCCTATCCTCTATTCTAACCTGTCCTCTATCCTATCCTATCCTCTATCCTATCCTATCATCTATAATATCGTTTCCTCTATCCTATCCTATCCTCTATCCTATAATATGCTCTATCCTATCCTGAATCCCCTCCTATCCTCTATCCTCTCCTATCCTCTATCCTATCCTATCCTCTATCCTATCCTATCCTCTATCCTATCCTATCCTCTATCCTATCCTATCCTCTATCCTATCCTATCCTCTATCCTATAATATTCTCTATCCTATATTGAATCCTATCCTATCCTCTATCCTATCCTATCCTCTATCCTATCCTATCCTCTATCCTATCCTATCCTCTATCCTATCCTATCCTCTATCCTATCCTATCCTCTATCCTATCCTATCCTCTATCCTATCCTATCCTCTATCCTATCCTATCCTCTATCCTCTATCCTCTATCCTCTATCCTCTATCCTATCCTATCCTATCCTATCCTCTATCCTATCGAATCCCCTATACTCTTTCCTATCCTCTATCATATCGTATCCTCTATCCTATCCTATCCTCTATCCTATAATATCCTCTATCCTATCCTATTCTCTATCCTATCCTATACTCTATCCTATGCTATCCTGTATCCTATCCAAATTATACCCTACCCTCTATCCTATCCTATCCTCTATCCTATCCTATACTCTATTATATCCTATCCTATCTTATCCTCTATCCCATCCTATCCTTTATCTTATCCTATCCTCTATCCTATCCTATCCTCTATCCTATCCTATCCTCTATCCTATCCTATCCTCTATCCTATCCTATCCTCTATCCTATCCTATCCTCTACCCTATCCTATCCTCTATCCTATCCTATCCTCTATCCTATCCTATCCTCTATCCTATCCTCTATTCTAACCTATCCTCTATCCTATCCTATCCTCTATCCTATCCTATCCTCTATCCTATCCTATCCTCTATAATATCGTTTCCTCTATCCTATCCTATCCTCTATCCTATAATATTCTCCATCCTATCCTGAATCCTCTCCTATCCTCTATCCTATCCTATCCTCTATCCTATCCTATCCTCTATCCTATCCTATCCTCTATCCTATCCTATCCTCTATCCTATCCTATCCTCTATCCTATCCTATCCTCTATCCTATCCTATCCTCTACCCTATCCTATCCTCTATCCTATCCTATCCTCTATCCTATCCTATCCTCTATCCTATCCTATACTCTATCCTATGCTATCCTGTATCCTATCCAAATTATACCCTACCCTCTATCCTATCCTATCCTCTATCCTATCCTATACTCTATTATATCCTATCCTATCTTATCCTCTATCCTATCCTATCCTTTATCTTATCCTATCCTCTATCCTATCCTATCCTCTATCCTATCCTATCCTCTATCCTATCCTATCCTCTATCCTATCCTATCCTCTACCCTATCCTATCCTCTATCCTATCCTATCCACTATCCTATCCTATCCTCTATCCTATCCTCTATTCTAACCTGTCCTCTATCCTATCCTATCCTCTATCCTATCCTATCATCTATAATATCGTTTCCTCTATCCTATCCTATCCTCTATCCTATAATATGCTCTATCCTATCCTATTCTCTATCCTATCCTATACTCTATCCTATGCTATCCTGTATCCTATCCAAATTATACCCTACCCTCTATCCTATCCTATCCTCTATCCTATCCTATACTCTATTATATCCTATCCTATCTTATCCTCTATCCCATCCTATCCTTTATCTTATCCTATCCTCTATCCTATCCTATCCTCTATCCTATCCTATCCTCTATCCTATCCTATCCTCTATCCTATCCTATCCTCTATCCTATCCTATCCTCTACCCTATCCTATCCTCTATCCTATCCTATCCTCTATCCTATCCTATCCTCTATCCTATCCTCTATTCTAACCTATCCTCTATCCTATCCTATCCTCTATCCTATCCTATCCTCTATCCTATCCTATCCTCTATCCTATCCTATCCTCTATAATATCGTTTCCTCTATCCTATCCTATCCTCTATCCTATAATATTCTCCATCCTATCCTGAATCCTCTCCTATCCTCTATCCTATCCTATCCTCTATCCTATCCTATCCTCTATCCTATCCTATCCTCTATCCTATCCTATCCTCTATCCTATCCTATCCTCTATCCTATCCTATCCTCTATCCTATCCTATCCTCTATCCTATCCTATCCTCTATCCTATCCTATCCTCTATCCTATCCTATCCTCTATCCTATCCTATCCTCTATCCTATCCTATCCTCTATCCTATCCTATCCTCTATCCTATCCTATCCTCTATCCTATAATATTCTCTATCCTATCCTGAATCCTCTCCTATCCTCTATCCTATCCTATCCTGTATCCTATCCTATCCTCTATCTTATAATATACTCTATCCTATCCAATCCTCTATCGTATCCTCTATCGTATCCTATCCTCTATCCGATTCTATCCTCTATTCTATCCTATCCTCCATCCTATCCTATTCTCTATCCTATCCTCTACCCTATCCTATCCTGTATCCTATAATATCATTTATCCTATACTATTCTCTATCCTATCCTATCCTCTATCCTATACTATACTCTATCGTATCCTATCCTCTATCCGATCCTATCCTCTATCCTATCCTATCCTCTATCCTATCCTATCCTCTATCCTATCCTATCCTCTATCCTATCCTATCCTCTATCCTATCCTATCCTCTATCCTATCCTACCCCCTGTCCTATCCTATCCTCTATCCTATCCTATCCTCTATCCTATCCTATCCTCTATCCTATCCTATCCTCTATCCTATCCTCTATACTATCCTCTATCCTATCCTCTATCCTATCCTATCGTCTATCCTATCCTCTATCCTATCCTATCCTATCCTATCCTCTATCCTATCCTATCCTCTATCCTATCCTATCCTCTATCCTATCCTATCCTCTATCCTATCCTATCCTCTATCCTATCCTATCCTCTATCCTATCCTATCCTCTATCCTATCCTATCCTCTATCCTATCCTATCCTCTATCCTATCCTATCCTCTATCCTATAATATTCTCTATCCTATCCTGAATCCTCTCCTATCCTCTATCCTATCCTATCCTGTATCCTATCCTATCCTCTATCCTATAATATACTCTATCCTATCCAATCCTCTATCGTATCCTCTATCGTATCCTATCCTCTATCCGATTCTATCCTCTATTCTATCCTATCCTCCATCCTATCCTATTCTCTATCCTATCCTCTACCCTATCCTATCCTGTATCCTATAATATCATTTATCCT
The DNA here is from genome assembly GCF_050948215.1 of Halictus rubicundus. Classification (NCBI taxonomy): domain Eukaryota; kingdom Metazoa; phylum Arthropoda; class Insecta; order Hymenoptera; family Halictidae; genus Halictus; species Halictus rubicundus. Next base: position 12,344 of record NW_027489577.1, read on the forward strand.
ATACTATTCTCTATCCTATCGTATCCTCTATCCTATACTATCCTCTATCGTATCCTATCCTCTATCCGATCCTATCCTCTATCCTATCCTATCCTCTATCCTATCCTATCCTCTATCCTATCCTATCCTCTATCCTATCCTATCCTCTATCCTATCCTATCCTCTATCCTATCCTACCCCCTGTCCTATCCTATCCTCTATCCTATCCTATCCTCTATCCTATCCTATCCTATCCTATCCTCTATCCTATCCAATCCTCTATCCTATCATATCCTCTATCCTATCCTATCCTCTATCCTATCCTATCATCTACCCTATCCTATCCCCTATCCTATCCTATCCTCTATCCTATCCTATCCTCTATCCTATCCTATCCTCTATCCTATCCTATCCTCTATCCTATCCTATCCTCTATAATATCGTTTCCTCTATCCTATCCTATCCTCTATCCTATAATATTCTCTATCTTATCCTGTATCCTCTCCTATCCTCTATCCTATCCTATCCTCTATCCTATCCTATCCTCTATCCTATCCTATCCTCTATCCTATCCTATCCTCTATCTTATCCTATCCTCTATCCTATCCTATCCTCTATCCTATCCTATCCTCTATCCTATCCTATCCTCTATCCTATCCTATCCTCTATCCTATCCTATCCTCTATCCTATCCCATCCTCTATCCTATCCTATCCTCTATCCTATCCTATCCTCTATCCTATTCTATCCTCTATCCTACCCTATCCTCTATCCTATCCTCTATCCTATCCTCTATCCTATCCTCTATCCTATCCTCTATCCTATCCTATCCTCTATAATATCGTTTCCTCTATCCTATCCTATCCTCTATCCTATCCTATCCTCTATCCTATCCTATCCTCTATCCTATCCTATCCTCTATCCTATCCTATCCTCTATCCTATCCTATCCTCTATCCTATCCTATCCTCTATCCTATCCTATCCTCTATCCTATCCTATCCTCCATCCTATCCTATCCTCTATCCTATCCTATCCTCTATCCTATCCTATCCTCTATCCTATCCTATCCTCTATCCTATCCTATCCTTTATCTTATCCTATCCTCTATCCTATCCTATCCTCTATCCTATCCTATCCTCTATCCTATCCTATCCTCTATGCTATCCTATCCTCTATCCTATCCTACCCTCTACCCTATCCTATCCTCTATCCTATCCTATCCTCTATCCTATCCTATCCTCTATCCTATCCTATCCTCTATCCTATCCTATCCTCTATCATATCCTATCCTCTACCCTATCCTATCCTCTATCCTATCCTATCCTCTATCCTATCCTATCGTCTATCCTATCCTCTATCCTATCCTATCCTATCCTATCCTCTATCCTATCCTATCCTCTATCCTATCCTATACTCTATTATATCCTATCCTATCTTATCCTCTATCCTATCCTATCCTTTATCTTATCCTATCCTCTATCCTATCCTATCCTCTATCCTATCCTATCCTCTATCCTATCCTATCCTCTATCCTATCCTATCCTCTATCCTATCCTATCCTCTATCCTATCCTATCCTCTACCCTATCCTATCCTCTATCCTATCCTATCCTCTATCCTATCCTATCCTCTATCCTATCCTCTATTCTAACCTATCCTCTATCCTATCCTATCCTCTATCCTATCCTATCCTCTATCCTATCCTATCCTCTATCCTATCCTATCCTCTGTAATATCGTTTCCTCTATCCTATCCTATCCTCTATCCTATAATATTCTCCATCCTATCCTGAATCCTCTCCTATCCTCTATCCTATCCTATCCTCTATCCTATCCTATCCTCTATCCTATCCTATCCTCTATCCTATCGTATCCTCTATCCTATCCTATCCTCTATCCTATCCTATCCTCTATCCTATCCTATCCTCTATCCTATCCTATCCTCTATCCTATCCTATCCTCTATCCTACCCTATACTCTATCCTATCCTATCCTCTATCCTATCCTATCCTCTATCCTATCCTATCCTCTATCCTATCCTATCCTCTACCCTATCCTATCCTCTATCCTATTCTATCCTCTATCCTATAATATTCTCTATCTTATCCTGAATCCTTTCCTATCCTCTATCTTATCCTGAATCCTTTCCTATCCTCTATCCTATCCTATCCTCTATCCTATCCTATCCTCTATCCTATCCTATCCTCTATCCTATAATATTCTCTATCCTATCCTGAATCCCCTCCTATCCTCTATCCTCTCCTATCCTCTATCCTATCCTATCCTCTATCCTATCCTATCCTCTATCCTATCCTATCCTCTATCCTATCCTATCCTCTATCCTATCCTATCCTCTATCCTATCCTATCCTCTATCCTATCCTATCCTTTATCTTATCCTATCCTCTATCCTATCCTATCCTCTATCCTATCCTATCCTCTATCCTATCATATCCTCTATCCTATCCTATCCTCTATCCTATCCTATCATCTACCCTATCCTATCCCCTATCCTATCCTATCCTGTATCCTATCCTATCCTCTATCCTATCCTCTATTCTAACCTATCCTCTATCCTATCCTATCCTCTATCCTATCCTATCCTCTATCCTATAATATTCTCTATCTTATCCTGAATCCTTTCCTATCCTCTATCTTATCCTGAATCCTTTCCTATCCTCTATCCTATCCTATCCTCTATCCTATCCTATCCTCTATCCTATCCTATCCTCTATCCTATCCTATCCTCTATCCTATCCTATCCTCTATCCTATCCTATCCTCTATCCTATCCTATCCTCTATCCTATCCTATCCTCTATCCTATCCTATCCTCTATCCTATCCTATCCTCTATCCTATCCTATCCTCTATCCTATCCTATCCTCTATCCTATCCTATCCTCTATCCTATCCTATCCTCTATCCTATCCTATCCTCTATCCTATCCTATCCTCTATCCTATCCTATCCTCTATCCTATCCTATCCTCTATCCTATCCTATCCTCTATCCTATCCTATCCTCTATCCTATCCTATCCTCTATCCTATCCTATCCTCTATCCTATCCTCTATCCTATCCTCTATCCTATCCTATCCTCTATCCTATCCTATCCTCTATCCTATCCTATCCTCTATCCTATCCTATCCTCTATCCTATCCTATCCTCTATCCTATCCTATCCTCTATCCTATCCTATCCTCTATCCTATCCTATCCTCTATCCTATCCTATCCTCTATCCTATCCTATCCTCTATCCTATCCTACCCTCTATCCTATCCTATCCTCTATCCTATCCTATCCTCTATCCTATCCTATCCTCTATCCTATCCTATCCTCTATCCTATCCTCTATCCTATCCTATCCTCTATCCTATCCTATCCTCTATCCTATCCTATCCTCTATCCTATCCTCTATCCTATCCTCTATCCTATCCTATCCTATCCTATATCCTATCCTCTATCCTATCCTATCCTCTATCCTATCCTATCCTCTATCCTATCCTATCCTCTATCCTATCCTATCCTCTATCCTATCCTATCCTCTATCCTATCCTATCCTCTATCCTATCCTATCCTCTATCCTATCCTATCCTCTATCCTATCCTATCCTCTATCCTATATCCTATCCTCTGTCCTATCCTATCCTCTATCCTATCCTATCCTCTATCCTATCCTATCCTCTATCCTATCCTATCCTCTATCCTATCCTATCCTTTATCTTATCCTATCCTCTATCCTATCCTATCCTCTATCCTATCCTATCCTCTATCCTATCATATCCTCTATCCTATCCTATCCTCTATCCTATCCTATCATCTACCCTATCCTATCCCCTATCCTATCCTATCCTCTATCCTATCCTATCCTCTATCCTATCCTCTATTCTAACCTATCCTCTATCCTATCCTATCCTCTATCCTACCCTATCCTCTATCCTATCCTATCCTCTATCCTATCCTATCCTCTATCCTATCCTATCCTTTATCCTATCCTCTATCCTATCCTATCCTATCCTATATCCTATCCTCTATCCTATTCTATCCTCTATCCTATCCTATTCTCTATCCTATCCTATCCTCTATCCTATCCTATCCTCTATCCTATCCTCTATCCTATCCTCTATCCTATCCTATCCTATATCCTATCCTCTATCCTATCCTATCCTCTATCCTATCCTATCCTCTATCCTATCCTATCCTCTATCCTATCCTATCCTCTATCCTATCCTATCCTCTATCCTATCCTATCCTCTATCCTATCCTATCCTCTATCCTATCCTATCCTCTATCCTATCCTATCCTCTATCCTATCCTATCCTCTATCCTATCGAATCCCCTATCCTCTTTCCTATCCACTATCATATCGTATCCTGTATCCTATCCTATCCTCTATCCTATAATATCCTCTATCCTATCCTATCCTCTATCCTATCCTATACTCTATCCTATGCTATCCTGTATCCTATCCAAATTATACCCTACCCTCTATCCTATCCTATCCTCTATCCTATCCTATACTCTATTATATCCTATCCTATCTTATCCTCTATCCTATCCTATCCTTTATCTTATCCTATCCTCTATCCTATCCTATCCTCTATCCTATCCTATCCTCTATCCTATCCTATCCTCTATCCTATCCTATCCTCTACCCTATCCTATCCTCTATCCTATCCTATCCTCTATCCTATCCTATCCTCTATCCTATCCTCTATTCTAACCTGTCCTCTATCCTATCCTATCCTCTATCCTATCCTATCATCTATAATATCGTTTCCTCTATCCTATCCTATCCTCTATCCTATAATATGCTCTATCCTATCCTGAATCCCCTCCTATCCTCTATCCTCTCCTATCCTCTATCCTATCCTATCCTCTATCCTATCCTATCCTCTATCCTATCCTATCCTCTATCCTATCCTATCCTCTATCCTATAATATTCTCTATCCTATATTGAATCCTATCCTATCCTCTATCCTATCCTATCCTCTATCCTATCCTATCCTCTATCCTATCCTATCCTCTATCCTATCCTATCCTCTATCCTATCCTATCCTCTATCCTATCCTATCCTCTATCCTATCCTATCCTCTATCCTATCCTATCCTCTATCCTATCCTATCCTCTATCCTATCCTATCCTCTATCCTATCCTATCCTCTATCCTCTATCCTCCATCCTCTATCCTATCCTATCCTATCCTATCCTCTATCCTATCGAATCCCCTATCCTCTTTCCTATCCTCTATCATATCGTATCCTCTATCCTATCCTATCCTCTATCCTATAATATCCTCTATCCTATCCTATTCTCTATCCTATCCTATACTCTATCCTATGCTATCCTGTATCCTATCCAAATTATACCCTACCCTCTATCCTATCCTATCCTCTATCCTATCCTATACTCTATTATATCCTATCCTATCTTATCCTCTATCCCATCCTATCCTTTATCTTATCCTATCCTCTATCCTATCCTATCCTCTATCCTATCCTATCCTCTATCCTATCCTATCCTCTATCCTATCCTATCCTCTATCCTATCCTATCCTCTACCCTATCCGATCCTCTATCCTATCCTATCCTCTATCCTATCCTATCCTCTATCCTATCCTCTATTCTAACCTATCCTCTATCCTATCCTATCCTCTATCCTATCCTATCCTCTATCCTATCCTATCCTCTATCCTATCCTATCCTCTATAATATCGTTTCCTCTATCCTATCCTATCCTCTATCCTATAATATTCTCCATCCTATCCTGAATCCTCTCCTATCCTCTATCCTATCCTATCCTCTATCCTATCCTATCCTCTATCCTATCCTATCCTCTATCCTATCCTATCCTCTATCCTATCCTATCCTCTATCCTATCCTATCCTCTATCCTATCCTATCCTCTATCCTATCCTATCCTCTACCCTATCCTATCCTCTATCCTATCCTATCCTCTATCCTATCCTATCCTCTATCCTATCCTATACTCTATCCTATGCTATCCTGTATCCTATCCAAATTATACCCTACCCTCTATCCTATCCTATCCTCTATCCTATCCTATACTCTATTATATCCTATCCTATCTTATCCTCTATCCTATCCTATCCTTTATCTTATCCTATCCTCTATCCTATCCTATCCTCTATCCTATCCTATCCTCTATCCTATCCTATCCTCTATCCTATCCTATCCTCTACCCTATCCTATCCTCTATCCTATCCTATCCACTATCCTATCCTATCCTCTATCCTATCCTCTATTCTAACCTGTCCTCTATCCTATCCTATCCTCTATCCTATCCTATCATCTATAATATCGTTTCCTCTATCCTATCCTATCCTCTATCCTATAATATGCTCTATCCTATCCTGAATCCCCTCCTATCCTCTATCCTCTCCTATCCTCTATCCTATCCTATCCTCTATCCTATCCTATCCTCTATCCTATCCTATCCTCTATCCTATCCTATCCTCTATCCTATAATATTCTCTATCCTATATTGAATCCTATCCTATCCTCTATCCTATCCTATCCTCTATCCTATCCTATCCTCTATCCTATCCTATCCTCTATCCTATCCTATCCTCTATCCTATCCTATCCTCTATCCTATCCTATCCTCTATCCTATCCTATCCTCTATCCTATCCTATCCTCTATCCTCTATCCTCTATCCTCTATCCTCTATCCTCTATCCTATCCTATCCTATCCTATCCTCTATCCTATCGAATCCCCTATCCTCTTTCCTATCCTCTATCATATCGTATCCTCTATCCTATCCTATCCTCTATCCTATAATATCCTCTATCCTATCCTATTCTCTATCCTATCCTATACTCTATCCTATGCTATCCTGTATCCTATCCAAATTATACCCTACCCTCTATCCTATCCTATCCTCTATCCTATCCTATACTCTATTATATCCTATCCTATCTTATCCTCTATCCCATCCTATCCTTTATCTTATCCTATCCTCTATCCTATCCTATCCTCTATCCTATCCTATCCTCTATCGTATCCTATCCTCTATCCTATCCTATCCTCTATCCTATCCTATCCTCTACCCTATCCTATCCTCTATCCTATCCTATCCTCTATCCTATCCTATCCTCTATCCTATCCTCTATTCTAACCTATCCTCTATCCTATCCTATCCTCTATCCTATCCTATCCTCTATCCTATCCTATCCTCTATCCTATCCTATCCTCTATAATATCGTTTCCTCTATCCTATCCTATCCTCTATCCTATAATATTCTCCATCCTATCCTGAATCCTCTCCTATCCTCTATCCTATCCTATCCTCTATCCTATCCTATCCTCTATCCTATCCTATCCTCTATCCTATCCTATCCTCTATCCTATCCTATCCTCTATCCTATCCTATCCTCTATCCTATCCTATCCTCTATCCTATCCTATCCTCTATCCTATCCTATCCTCTATCCTATCCTATCCTCTATCCTATCCTATCCTCTATCCTATCCTATCCTCTATCCTATCCTATCCTCTATCCTATCCTATCCTCTATCCTATCCTATCCTCTATCCTATCCTATCCTCTATCCTATCCTATCCTCTATCCTATCCTATCCTCTATCCTATCCTATCCTCTATCCTATAATATTCTCTATCCTATCCTGAATCCTCTCCTATCCTCTATCCTATCCTATCCTGTATCCTATCCTATCCTCTATCTTATAATATACTCTATCCTATCCAATCCTCTATCGTATCCTCTATCGTATCCTATCCTCTATCCGATTCTATCCTCTATTCTATCCTATCCTCCATCCTATCCTATTCTCTATCCTATCCTCTACCCTATCCTATCCTGTATCCTATAATATCATTTATCCTATACTATTCTCTATCCTATCCTATCCTCTATCCTATACTATCCTCTATCGTATCCTATCCTCTATCCGATCCTATCCTCTATCCTATCCTATCCTCTATCCTATCCTATCCTCTATCCTATCCTATCCTCTATCCTATCCTATCCTCTATCCTATCCTATCCTCTATCCTATCCTACCCCCTGTCCTATCCTATCCTCTATCCTATCCTATCCTCTATCCTATCCTATCCTCTATCCTATCCTATCCTCTATCCTATCCTCTATACTATCCTCTATCCTATCCTCTATCCTATCCTATCGTCTATCCTATCCTCTATCCTATCCTATCCTATCCTATCCTCTATCCTATCCTATCCTCTATCCTATCCTATCCTCTATCCTATCCTATCCTCTATCCTATCCTATCCTCTATCCTATCCTATCCTCTATCCTATCCTATCCTCTATCCTATCCTATCCTCTATCCTATCCTATCCTCTATCCTATCCTATCCTCTATCCTATCCTATCCTCTATCCTATCCTATCCTCTATCCTATCCTATCCTCTATCCTATCCTATCCTCTATCCTATCCTATCCTCTATCCTATCCTATCCTCTATCCTATCCTATCCTCTATCCTATCCTATCCTCTATCCTATCCTATCCTCTATCCTATCCTATCCTCTATCCTATCCTATCCTCTATCCTATAATATTCTCTATCCTATCCTGAATCCTCTCCTATCCTCTATCCTATCCTATCCTGTATCCTATCCTATCCTCTATCTTATAATATACTCTATCCTATCCAATCCTCTATCGTATCCTCTATCGTATCCTATCCTCTATCCGATTCTATCCTCTATTCTATCCTATCCTCCATCCTATCCTATTCTCTATCCTATCCTCTACCCTATCCTATCCTGTATCCTATAATATCATTTATCCTATACTATTCTCTATCCTATCCTATCCTCTATCCTATACTATCCTCTATCCTATCCTATCCTCTATCCTATCCTATCCTCTATCCTATCCTATCCTCTATCCTATCCTATCCTCTATCCTATCCTATCCTCTATCCTATCCTATCCTCTATCCTATAATATTCTCTATCCTATCCTGAATCCTCTCCTATCCTCTATCCTATCCTATCCTGTATCCTATCCTATCCTCTATCTTATAATATACTCTATCCTATCCAATCCTCTATCGTATCCTCTGTCGTATCCTATCCTCTATCCGATTCTATCCTCTATTCTATCCTATCCTCCATCCTATCCTATTCTCTATCCTATCCTCTACCCTATCCTATCCTGTATCCTATAATATCATTTATCCTATACTATTCTCTATCCTATCCTATCCTCTATCCTATACTATCCTCTATCGTATCCTATCCTCTATCCGATCCTATCCTCTATCCTATCCTATCCTCTATCCTATCCTATCCTCTATCCTATCCTATCCTCTATCCTATCCTATCCTCTATCCTATCCTACCCCCTGTCCTATCCTATCCTCTATACTATCCTCTATCCTATCCTCTATCCTATCCTATCGTCTATCCTATCCTCTATCCTATCCTATCCTATCCTATCCTCTATCCTATCCTATCCTCTATCCTATCCTATCCTCTATCCTATCCTATCCTCTATCCTATCCTATCCTCTATCCTATCCTATCCTCTATCCTATCCTATCCTCTATCCTATCCTATCCTCTATCCTATCCTATCCTCTATCCTATCCTATCCTCTATCCTATCCTATCCTCTATCCTATCCTATCCTCTATCCTATCCTATCCTCTATCCTATAATATTCTCTATCCTATCCTGAATCCTCTCCTATCCTCTATCCTATCCTATCCTGTATCCTATCCAATCCTCTATCCTATAATATACTCTATCCTATCCAATCCTCTATCGTATCCTCTATCGTATCCTATCCTCTATCCGATTCTATCCTCTATTCTATCCTATCCTCCATCCTATCCTATTCTCTATCCTATCCTCTACCCTATCCTATCCTGTATCCTATAATATCATTTATCCTATACTATTCTCTATCCTATCCTATCCTCTATCCTATACTATCCTCTATCGTATCCTATCCTCTATCCGATCCTATCCTCTATCCTATCCTATCCTCTATCCTATCCTATCCTCTATCCTATCCTATCCTCTATCCTATCCTATCCTCTATCCTATCCTATCCTCTATCCTATCCTACCCCCTGTCCTATCCTATCCTCTATCCTATCCTATCCTCTATCCTATCCTATCCTCTATCCTATCCTATCCTCTATCCTATCCTCTATACTATCCTCTATCCTATCCTCTATCCTATCCTATCGTCTATCCTATCCTCTATCCTATCCTATCCTATCCTATCCTCTATCCTATCCTATCCTCTATCCTATCCTATCCTCTATCCTATCCTATCCTCTACCCTATCCTATCCTCTATCCTATCCTATCCTGTATCCTATCCTATCCTCTATCCTATCCTATCCTCTATCCTATCCTATCCTTTATCTTATCCTATCCTCTATCCTATCCTATCCTCTATCCTATCCAATCCTCTATCCTATCATATCCTCTATCCTATCCTATCCTCTATCCTATCCTATCATCTACCCTATCCTATCCCCTATCCTATCCTATCCTCTATCCTATCCTATCCTCTATCCTATCCTATCCTCTATCCTATCCTATCCTCTATCCTATCCTATCCTCTATAATATCGTTTCCTCTATCCTATCCTATCCTCTATCCTATAATATTCTCTATCTTATCCTGTATCCTCTCCTATCCTCTATCCTATCCTATCCTCTATCCTATCCTATCCTCTATCCTATCCTATCCTATCCTCTATCCTATCCTATCCTCTATCCTATCCTATCCTCTATCCTATCCTATCCTCTATCCTATCCTATCCTCTATCCTATCCTATCCTATATCCTATCCTATCCTCTATCCTATCCTATCCTCTATCCTATCCCATCCTCTATCCTATCCTATCCTCTATCCTATCCTATCCTCTATCCTATTCTATCCTCTATCCTACCCTATCCTCTATCCTATCCTCTATCCTATCCTCTATCCTATCCTCTATCCTATCCTCTATCCTATCCTATCCTCTATAATATCGTTTCCTCTATCCTATCCTATCCTCTATCCTATCCTATCCTCTATCCTATCCTATCCTCTATCCTATCCTATCCTCTATCCTATCCTATCCTCTATCCTATCCTATCCTCTATCCTATCCTATCCTCTATCCTATCCTATCCTCTATCCTATCCTATCCTCCATCCTATCCTATCCTCTATCCTATCCTATCCTCTATCCTATCCTATCCTCTATCCTATCCTATCCTCTATCCTATCCTATCCTTTATCTTATCCTATCCTCTATCCTATCCTATCCTCTATCCTATCCTATCCTCTATCCTATCCTATCCTCTATCCTATCCTATCCTCTATGCTATCCTATCCTCTATCCTATCCTACCCTCTACCCTATCCTATCCTCTATCCTATCCTATCCTCTATCCTATCCTATCCTCTATCCTATCCTATCCTCTATCCTATCCTATCCTCTATCATATCCTATCCTCTACCCTATCCTATCCTCTATCCTATCCTATCCTCTATCCTATCCTATCGTCTATCCTATCCTCTATCCTATCCTATCCTATCCTATCCTCTATCCTATCCTATCCTCTATCCTATCCTATACTCTATTATATCCTATCCTATCTTATCCTCTATCCTATCCTATCCTTTATCTTATCCTATCCTCTATCCTATCCTATCCTCTATCCTATCCTATCCTCTATCCTATCCTATCCTCTATCCTATCCTATCCTCTATCCTATCCTATCCTCTATCCTATCCTATCCTCTACCCTATCCTATCCTCTATCCTATCCTATCCTCTATCCTATCCTATCCTCTATCCTATCCTCTATTCTAACCTATCCTCTATCCTATCCTATCCTCTATCCTATCCTATCCTCTATCCTATCCTATCCTCTATCCTATCCTATCCTCTATAATATCGTTTCCTCTATCCTATCCTATCCTCTATCCTATAATATTCTCCATCCTATCCTGAATCCTCTCCTATCCTCTATCCTATCCTATCCTCTATCCTATCCTATCCTCTATCCTATCCTATCCTCTATCCTATCGTATCCTCTATCCTATCCTATCCTCTATCCTATCCTATCCTCTATCCTATCCTATCCTCTATCCTATCCTATCCTCTATCCTATCCTATCCTCTATCCTACCCTATACTCTATCCTATCCTATCCTCTATCCTATCCTATCCTCTATCCTATCCTATCCTCTATCCTATCCTATCCTCTATCCTATCCTATCCTCTATCCTATCCTATCCTCTATCCTATAATATTCTCTATCCTATCCTGAATCCTCTCCTATCCTCTATCCTATCCTATCCTGTATCCTATCCTATCCTCTATCCTATAATATCCTCTATCCTATCCAATCCTCTATCGTATCCTCTATCGTATCCTATCCTCTATCCGATTCTATCATCTATTCTATTCTATCCTCCATCCTATCCTATTCTCTATCCTATCCTCTACCCTATCCTATCCTGTATCCTATAATATCATTTATCCTATACTATTCTCTATCCTATCCTATCCGCTATCCTATACTATCCTCTATCGTATCCTATCCTCTATCCGATCCTATCCTCTATCCTATCCTATCCTCTATCCTATCCTATCCTCTATCCTATCCTATCCTCTATCCTATCCTATCCTCTATCCTATCCTATCCTCTATCCTATCCTATCCTCTATCCTATCCTATCCTCTATCCTATCCTATCCTCTATCCTATCCAATCCTCTATCCTATCCTATCCTCTATCCTATCCTATCCTCTATCCTATCCTATCCTCTATCCTATCCTATCCTCTATCCTATCCTATCCTCTATCCTATCCTATCCTCTATCCTATCCTATCCTCTATCCTATCCTATCCTCTATCCTATCCTATCCTCTATCCTATCCTATCCTCTATCCTATCCTCTATCCTATCCTATCCTCTATCCTATAATATTCTCTATCCTATCCTGAATCCTCTCCTATCCTCTATCCTATCCTATCCTGTATCCTATCCTATCCTCTATCCTATCCTATCCTCTATCCTATAATATTCTCTATCCTATCCTGAATCCTCTCCTATCCTCTATCCTATCCTATCCTCTATCCTATCCTATCATCTATCCTATCCTGTATTCTAACCTATCCTCTATCCTATCCTATCCTCTATCCTATCCTATCCTCTATCCTATCCTGTCCTCTATCCTATCCTATCGTCTATCCTATCCTATCCTCTATCCTATCCTATCCTCTATCCTATCCTATCCTCTATCCTATCCTATCCTCTATAATATCGTTTCCTCTATCCTATCCTATCCTCTATCCTATAATATTCTCTATCCTATCCTTAATCCTCTCCTATCCTCTATCCTATCCTATCCTCTATCCTATCCTATCCTCTATCCTATCCTCTATTCTAACCTATCCTCTATCCTATCCTATCCTCTATCCTATCCTATCCTCTATCCTATCCTATCCTCTATCCTATCCTCTATCCTATCCTATCCTCTATCCTATCCTATCCTCTATCCTATCCTATCCTCTATCCTATCCTATCCTCTATCCTATCCTATCCTCTATCCTATATCCTATCCTCTATCCTATTCTATCCTCTATCCTATCCTATCCTCTATCCTATCCTATCCTCTATCCTATCCTATCCTCTATCCTATCCTATCCTTTATCTTATCCTATCCTCTATCCTATCCTATCCTCTATCCTATCCTATCCTCTATCCTATCCTATCCTCTATCCTATCATATCCTCTATCCTATTATATCCTCTATCCTATCCTATCATCTACCCTATCCTATCCCCTATCCTATCCTATCCTCTATCCTATCCTATCCTCTATCCTATCCTATCCTCTATCCTATCCTCTATCCTATCCTATCCTCTATCCTATCCTATCCTCTATCCTATCCTATCCTCTATCCTATCCTATCCTCTATCCTATCCTATCCTCTATAATATCGTTTCCTCTATCCTATCCTATCCTCTATCCTATAATATTCTCTATCTTATCCTGAATCCTCTCCTATCCTCTATCCTATCCTATCCTCTATCCTATCCTATCCTCTATCCTATCCTATCCTCTATCCTATCCTATCTTCTATCCTATCCTATCCTCTATCCTATCCTATCCTCTATCCTATCCTATCCTCTATCCTATCCTATCCTCTATCCTATCCTATCCTCTATCCTATCCTATCCTCTATCCTATCCTCTATCCTATACTATCCTCTATCCTATCCTATCCTCTATCCTATCATATCCTCTATGCTATCCTATCCTCTATCCTATCCTATCCTCTATCCTATCCTATCCTCTATCCTATCCTATCCTCTATCCTATCCTATCCTGTATCCTATCCTATCCTCTATCCTATCCTATCCTCTATCCTATCCTATCCTCTATCCTATCCTATCCTCTATCCTATCCTATCCTCTATCCTATCCTATCCTCTATCCTATCCTATCCTCTATCCTATCCTATCCTCTATCCTATCCTATCCTCTATCCTATCCTATCCTCTATCCTATCCTATCCTCTATCCTATCCTATCCTCTATCCTATCCTCTATCCTATCCTATCCTCTATCCTATCCTCTATCCTATCCTATCCTCTATCCTATAATATTCTCTATCCTATCCTGAATCCTCTCCTATCCTCTATCCTATCCTATCCTGTATCCTATCCTATCCTCTATCCTATCCTATCCTCTATCCTATAATATTCTCTATCCTATCCTGAATCCTCTCCTATCCTCTATCCTATCCTATCCTGTATCCTATCCTATCCTCTATCCTATCCTATCGTCTATCCTATCCTATCCTCTATCCTATCCTATTCTCTATCCTATCCTGAATCCTCTCCTATCCTCTAACCTATCCTATCCTGTATCCTATCCAATCCTCTATCCTATCCTCTATCGTATCCTATCCTGTATCCGATCCTATCCTCTATCCTATATCCTATCCTCTGTCCTATCCTATCCTCTATCCTATCCTATCCTCTATCCTATCCTATCCTCTATCCTATCCTATCCTCTATCCTATCCTATCCTTTATCTTATCCTATCCTCTATCCTATCCTATCCTCTATCCTATCCTATCCTCTATCCTATCATATCCTCTATCCTATCCTATCCTCTATCCTATCCTATCATCTACCCTATCCTATCCCCTATCCTATCCTATCCTCTATCCTATCCTATCCTCTATCCTATCCTCTATTCTAACCTATCCTCTATCCTATCCTATCCTCTATCCTACCCTATCCTCTATCCTATCCTATCCTCTATCCTATCCTATCCTCTATCCTATCCTATCCTTTATCCTATCCTCTATCCTATCCTATCCTATCCTATCCTATATCCTATCCTCTATCCTATTCTATCCTCTATCCTATCCTATTCTCTATCCTATCCTATCCTCTATCCTATCCTATCCTCTATCCTATCCTCTATCCTATCCTATCCTATATCCTATCCTCTATCCTATCCTATCCTCTATCCTATCCTATCCTCTATCCTATCCTATCCTCTATCCTATCCTATCCTCTATCCTATCCTATCCTCTATCCTATCCTATCCTCTATCCTATCCTATCCTCTATCCTATCCTATCCTCTATCCTATCGAATCCCCTATCCTCTTTCCTATCCACTATCATATCGTATCCTGTATCCTATCCTATCCTCTATCCTATAATATCCTCTATCCTATCCTATCCTCTATCCTATCCTATACTCTATCCTATGCTATCCTGTATCCTATCCAAATTATACCCTACCCTCTATCCTATCCTATCCTCTATCCTATCCTATACTCTATTATATCCTATCCTATCTTATCCTCTATCCTATCCTATCCTTTATCTTATCCTATCCTCTATCCTATCCTATCCTCTATCCTATCCTATCCTCTATCCTATCCTATCCTCTATCCTATCCTATCCTCTACCCTATCCTATCCTCTATCCTATCCTATCCTCTATCCTATCCTATCCTCTATCCTATCCTCTATTCTAACCTGTCCTCTATCCTATCCTATCCTCTATCCTATCCTATCATCTATAATATCGTTTCCTCTATCCTATCCTATCCTCTATCCTATAATATGCTCTATCCTATCCTGAATACCCTCCTATCCTCTATCCTCTCCTATCCTCTATCCTATCCTATCCTCTATCCTATCCTATCCTCTATCCTATCCTATCCTCTATCCTATCCTATCCTCTATCCTATAATATTCTCTATCCTATATTGAATCCTATCCTATCCTCTATCCTATCCTATCCTCTATCCTATCCTATCCTCTATCCTATCCTATCCTCTATCCTATCCTATCCTCTATCCTATCCTATCCTCTATCCTATCCTATCCTCTATCCTATCCTATCCTCTATCCTATCCTATCCTCTATCCTCTATCCTCTATCCTCTATCCTATCCTATCCTATCCTATCCTCTATCCTATCGAATCCCCTATCCTCTTTCCTATCCTCTATCATATCGTATCCTCTATCCTATCCTATCCTCTATCCTATAATATCCTCTATCCTATCCTATTCTCTATCCTATCCTATACTCTATCCTATGCTATCCTGTATCCTATCCAAATTATACCCTACCCTCTATCCTATCCTATCCTCTATCCTATCCTATACTCTATTATATCCTATCCTATCTTATCCTCTATCCCATCCTATCCTTTATCTTATCCTATCCTCTATCCTATCCTATCCTCTATCCTATCCTATCCTCTATCCTATCCTATCCTCTATCCTATCCTATCCTCTATCCTATCCTATCCTCTACCCTATCCTATCCTCTATCCTATCCTATCCTCTATCCTATCCTATCCTCTATCCTATCCTCTATTCTAACCTATCCTCTATCCTATCCTATCCTCTATCCTATCCTATCCTCTATCCTATCCTATCCTCTATCCTATCCTATCCTCTATAATATCGTTTCCTCTATCCTATCCTATCCTCTATCCTATAATATTCTCCATCCTATCCTGAATCCTCTCGTATCCTCTATCCTATCCTATCCTCTATCCTATCCTATCCTCTATCCTATCCTATCCTCTATCCTATCCTATCCTCTATCCTATCCTATCCTCTATCCTATCCTATCCTCTACCCTATCCTATCCTCTATCCTATCCTATCCTCTATCCTATCCTATCCTCTATCCTATCCTATACTCTATCCTATGCAATCCTGTATCCTATCCAAATTATACCCTACCCTCTATCCTATCCTATCCTCTATCCTATCCTATACTCTATTATATCCTATCCTATCTTATCCTCTATCCTATCCTATCCTTTATCTTATCCTATCCTCTATCCTATCCTATCCTCTATCCTATCCTATCCTCTATCCTATCCTATCCTCTATCCTATCCTATCCTCTATCCTATCCTATCCTCTACCCTATCCTATCCTCTATCCTATCCTATCCACTATCCTATCCTATCCTCTATCCTATCCTCTATTCTAACCTGTCCTCTATCCTATCCTATCCTCTATCCTATCCTATCATCTATAATATCGTTTCCTCTATCCTATCCTATCCTCTATCCTATAATATGCTCTATCCTATCCTGAATCCCCTCCTATCCTCTATCCTCTCCTATCCTCTATCCTATCCTATCCTCTATCCTATCCTATCCTCTATCCTATCCTATCCTCTATCCTATCCTATCCTCTATCCTATAATATTCTCTATCCTATATTGAATCCTATCCTATCCTCTATCCTATCCTATCCTCTATCCTATCCTATCCTCTATCCTATCCTATCCTCTATCCTATCCTACCCTCTATCCTATCCTATCCTCTATCCTATCCTATCCTCTATCCTATCCTATCCTCTATCCTATCCTATCCTCTATCCTCTATCCTCTATCCTCTATCCTATCCTATCCTATCCTATCCTCTATCCTATCGAATCCCCTATCCTCTTTCCTATCCTCTATCATATCGTATCCTCTATCCTATCCTATCCTCTATCCTATAATATCCTCTATCCTATCCTATTCTCTATCCTATCCTATACTCTATCCTATGCTATCCTGTATCCTATCCAAATTATACCCTACCCTCTATCCTATCCTATCCTCTATCCTATCCTATACTCTATTATATCCTATCCTATCTTATCCTCTATCCCATCCTATCCTTTATCTTATCCTATCCTCTATCCTATCCTATCCTCTATCCTATCCTATCCTCTATCCTATCCTATCCTCTATCCTATCCTATCCTCTATCCTATCCTATCCTCTACCCTATCCTATCCTCTATCCTATCCTATCCTCTATCCTATCCTATCCTCTATCCTATCCTCTATTCTAACCTATCCTCTATCCTATCCTATCCTCTATCCTATCCTATCCTCTATCCTATCCTATCCTCTATCCTATCCTATCCTCTATAATATCGTTTCCTCTATCCTATCCTATCCTCTATCCTATAATATTCTCCATCCTATCCTGAATCCTCTCCTATCCTCTATCCTATCCTATCCTCTATCCTATCCTATCCTCTATCCTATCCTATCCTCTATCCTATCCTATCCTCTATCCTATCCTATCCTCTATCCTATCCTATCCTCTATCCTATCCTATCCTCTATCCTATCCTATCCTCTATCCTATCCTATCCTCTATCCTATCCTATCCTCTATCCTATCCTATCCTCTATCCTATCCTATCCTCTATCCTATCCTATCCTCTATCCTATCCTATCCTCTATCCTATCCTATCCTCTATCCTATCCTATCCTCTATCCTATCCTATCCTCTATCCTATAATATTCTCTATCCTATCCTGAATCCTCTCCTATCCTCTATCCTATCCTATCCTGTATCCTATCCTATCCTCTATCTTATAATATACTCTATCCTATCCAATCCTCTATCGTATCCTCTATCGTATCCTATCCTCTATCCGATTCTATCCTCTATTCTATCCTATCCTCCATCCTATCCTATTCTCTATCCTATCCTCTACCCTATCCTATCCTGTATCCTATAATATCATTTATCCTATACTATTCTCTATCCTATCCTATCCTCTATCCTATACTATCCTCTATCGTATCCTATCCTCTATCCGATCCTATCCTCTATCCTATCCTATCCTCTATCCTATCCTATCCTCTATCCTATCCTATCCTCTATCCTATCCTATCCTCTATCCTATCCTATCCTCTATCCTATCCTACCCCCTGTCCTATCCTATCCTCTATCCTATCCTATCCTCTATCCTATCCTATCCTCTATCCTATCCTATCCTCTATCCTATCCTATCCTCTATCCTATCCTATCCTCTATCCTATCCTCTATACTATCCTCTATCCTATCCTATCGTCTATCCTATCCTCTATCCTATCCTATCCTATCCTATCCTCTATCCTATCCTATCCTCTATCCTATCCTATCCTCTATCCTATCCTATCCTCTATCCTATCCTATCCTCTATCCTATCCTATCCTCTATCCTATCCTATCCTCTATCCTATCCTATCCTCTATCCTATCCTATCCTCTATCCTATCCTATCCTCTATCCGATCCTATCCTCTATCCTATCCTATCCTCTATCCTATCCTATCCTCTATCCTATCCTATCCTCTATCCTATCCTATCCTCTATCCTATATCCTATCCTCTGTCCTATCCTATCCTCTATCCTATCCTATCCTCTATCCTATCCTATCCTCTATCCTATCCTATCCTCTATCCTATCCTATCCTTTATCTTATCCTATCCTCTATCCTATCCTATCCTCTATCCTATCCTATCCTCTATCCTATCATATCCTCTATCCTATCCTATCCTCTATCCTATCCTATCATCTACCCTATCCTATCCCCTATCCTATCCTATCCTCTATCCTATCCTATCCTCTATCCTATCCTCTATTCTAACCTATCCTCTATCCTATCCTATCCTCTATCCTACCCTATCCTCTATCCTATCCTATCCTCTATCCTATCCTATCCTCTATCCTATCCTATCCTTTATCCTATCCTCTATCCTATCCTATCCTATCCTATATCCTATCCTCTATCCTATTCTGTCCTCTATCCTATCCTATTCTCTATCCTATCCTATCCTCTATCCTATCCTATCCTCTATCCTATCCTCTATCCTATCCTATCCTCTATCCTATCCTATCCTATATCCTATCCTCTATCCTATCCTATCCTCTATCCTATCCTATCCTCTATCCTATCCTATCCTCTATCCTATCCTATCCTCTATCCTATCCTATCCTCTATCCTATCCTATCCTCTATCCTATCCTATCCTCTATCCTATCCTATCCTCTATCCTATCCTATCCTCTATCCTATCCTATCCTCTATCCTATCCTATCCTCTATCCTATCCTATCCTCTATCCTATCCTATCCTCTATCCTATCGAATCCCCTATCCTCTTTCCTATCCACTATCATATCGTATCCTGTATCCTATCCTATCCTCTATCCTATAATATCCTCTATCCTATCCTATCCTCTATCCTATCCTATACTCTATCCTATGCTATCCTGTATCCTATCCAAATTATACCCTACCCTCTATCCTATCCTATCCTCTATCCTATCCTATACTCTATTATATCCTATCCTATCTTATCCTCTATCCTATCCTATCCTTTATCTTATCCTATCCTCTATCCTATCCTATCCTCTATCCTATCCTATCCTCTATCCTATCCTATCCTCTATCCTATCCTATCCTCTACCCTATCCTATCCTCTATCCTATCCTATCCTCTATCCTATCCTATCCTCTATCCTATCCTCTATTCTAACCTGTCCTCTATCCTATCCTATCCTCTATCCTATCCTATCATCTATAATATCGTTTCCTCTATCCTATCCTATCCTCTATCCTATAATATGCTCTATCCTATCCTGAATCCCCTCCTATCCTCTATCCTATCCTATCCTATATCCTATCCTCTATCCTATCCTATCCTCTATCCTATCCTATCCTCTATCCTATCCTATCCTCTATCCTATCCTATCCTCTATCCTATCCTATCCTCTATCCTATCCTATCCTCTATCCTATCCTATCCTCTATCCTATCCTATCCTCTATCCTATCCTATCCTCTATCCTATCGAATCCCCTATCCTCTTTCCTATCCACTATCATATCGTATCCTGTATCCTATCCTATCCTCTATCCTATAATATCCTCTATCCTATCCTATCCTCTATCCTATCCTATACTCTATCCTATGCTATCCTGTATCCTATCCAAATTATACCCTACCCTCTATCCTATCCTATCCTCTATCCTATCCTATACTCTATTATATCCTATCCTATCTTATCCTCTATCCTATCCTATCCTTTATCTTATCCTATCCTCTATCCTATCCTATCCTCTATCCTATCCTATCCTCTATCCTATCCTATCCTCTATCCTATCCTATCCTCTATCCTATCCTATCCTCTATCCTATCCTATCCTCTATCCTATCCTATCCTCTATCCTATCCTATCCTCTATCCTATCCTATCCTCTATCCTATCCTATCCTCTATCCTATCCTATCCTCTATCCTCTATCCTCTATCCTCTATCCTCTATCCTCTATCCTCTATCCTATCCTATCCTATCCTATCCTCTATCCTATCGAATCCCCTATCCTCTTTCCTATCCTCTATCATATCGTATCCTCTATCCTATCCTATCCTCTATCCTATAATATCCTCTATCCTATCCTATTCTCTATCCTATCCTATACTCTATCCTATGCTATCCTGTATCCTATCCAAATTATACCCTACCCTCTATCCTATCCTATCCTCTATCCTATCCTATACTCTATTATATCCTATCCTATCTTATCCTCTATCCCATCCTATCCTTTATCTTATCCTATCCTCTATCCTATCCTATCCTCTATCCTATCCTATCCTCTATCCTATCCTATCCTCTATCCTATCCTATCCTCTATCCTATCCTATCCTCTACCCTATCCTATCCTCTATCCTATCCTATCCTCTATCCTATCCTATCCTCTATCCTATCCTCTATTCTAACCTATCCTCTATCCTATCCTATCCTCTATCCTATCCTATCCTCTATCCTATCCTATCCTCTATCCTATCCTATCCTCTATAATATCGTTTCCTCTATCCTATCCTATCCTCTATCCTATAATATTCTCCATCCTATCCTGAATCCTCTCCTATCCTCTATCCTATCCTATCCTCTATCCTATCCTATCCTCTATCCTATCCTATC
>NW_027489578.1:0-34521 GCF_050948215.1 Halictus rubicundus
CAGGATATACTAGAATATAGCTGAATATACCATAATATTACTAGAATATAGAAGCATATACGAGAATATAGCCGAATATTCCATAATATACTAAAATATACCATAATATTACTTGAATATACCAGAATATACCAGAATATACAAGAATATAGCCGAATATTCCAGAATATACCAGAATATACCATAATATTACTAGAATATAGAAGAATATACGAGAATATACCTGAATGTACTAGAATATACTAGAATATACGAGAATATTACTAGAATATAGAAGAATATACGAGAATATACCAGAATATACTAGAATATAGCAGAATATACTAGAATATACGAGAATATAGCAGAATATTCCAGAATATACCAGAATATACCATAATATTACTAGAATATAGAAGAATATACGAGAATATACCAGAATATACTAGAATACACCACAATATACCAGAATATACGATAATATTACTAGAATATAGAAGAATATACGAGAATATACCAGAGTATACTACAATATAACAGAATATACTAGAATATAGCAGAATATAGCAGAATATACCAGAATATACTAGAATATAGCAGAATATACGAGAATATAGCAGAATAATCAAGAATATACCAGAATATACCAGAATATACCAGAATATACCATAATATACAAGAATATAGCAGAATATACTAGAATATGCGACAATGTACCAGAATATACCAGAATATACCATTATATTATTAGAATATAGAAGAGTATACAATAATATACAAGGATATACTAGAATATAGCTGAATATACCATAATATTACTAGAATATAGAAGCATATACGTGAATATAGCCGAATATTCCAGAATATACTAAAATATACCATAATATTACTTGAATATACCAGAATATACCAGAATATACCAGAATATACAAGAATATAGCCGAATATTCCAGAATATACCAGAATATACCATAATATTACTAGAATATAGAAGAATATACGAGAATATACCTGAATGTACTAGAATATACTAGAATATACGAGAATATTACTAGAATATAGAAGAATATACGAGAATATACCAGAATATACTAGAATATAGCAGAATATACTAGAATATACGAGAATATACCAGAGTATACTACAATATAACAGAATATTCTAGAATATAGCAGAATATAGCAGAATATACTAGGATATACTAGAATATAGCAGAATATACCATAATACTACTAGAATATAGAAGAATATACGAGAATATACCAGAACATACTAGAATACAGCTGAATATACCATAATATTACTAGAATATAGAAGCATATACGAGAATATAGCCGAATATTCCAGAATATACCAAAATATACCATAATATTACTTGAATATACCAGAATATACCAGAATATACCAGAATATACAAGAATATAGCCGAATATTCCAGAATATACTAGAATATACGAGAATATTACTATAATATAGAAGAATATACGAGAATATACCAGAATATACTAGAATATAGCAGAATATACTAGAATATACAAGAATATAGCAGAATATTCCAGAATATACCAGAATATACCATAATATTACTAGAATATAGAAGAATATACAAGAATATACCAGAATATACTAGAATACACCACAATATACCAGAATATACGATAATATTACTAGAATATAGCAGAATATACCAGAATATACCAGAATATACTACAATATAACAGAATATACTAGAATATAGCAGAATATAGCAGAATATACCAGAATATACTAGAATATAGCAGAATATACGAGAATATAGCAGAATAATCAAGAATATACCAGAATATACCAGAATATACCAGAATATACCATAATATACAAGAATATAGCAGAATATACTAGAATATGCGACAATGTACCAGAATATACCAGAATATACCATTATATTATTAGAATATAGAAGAGTATACAATAATATACAAGGATATACTAGAATATAGCTGAATATACCATAATATTACTAGAATATAGAAGCAAATACGTGAATATAGCCGAATATTCCAGAATATACTAAAATATACCATAATATTACTTGAATATACCAGAATATACCAGAATATACCAGAATATACAAGAATATAGCCGAATATTCCAGAATATACCAGAATATACCATAATATTACTAGAATATAGAAGAATATACGAGAATATACCTGAATGTACTAGAATATACTAGAATATACGAGAATATTACTAGAATATAGAAGAATATACGAGAATATACCAGAATATACTAGAATATAGCAGAATATACTAGAATATACGAGAATATACCAGAGTATACTACAATATAACAGAATATTCTAGAATATAGCAGAATATAGCAGAATATACTAGGATATACTAGAATATAGCAGAATATACCATAATACTACTAGAATATAGAAGAATATACGAGAATATACCAGAACATACTAGAATACAGCTGAATATACCATAATATTACTAGAATATAGAAGCATATACGAGAATATAGCCGAATATTCCAGAATATACCAAAATATACCATAATATTACTTGAATATACCAGAATATACCAGAATATACCAGAATATACAAGAATATAGCCGAATATTCCAGAATATACTAGAATATACGAGAATATTACTATAATATAGAAGAATATACGAGAATATACCAGAATATACTAGAATATAGCAGAATATACTAGAATATACAAGAATATAGCAGAATATTCCAGAATATACCAGAATATACCATAATATTACTAGAATATAGAAGAATATACGAGAATATACCAGAATATACTAGAATACACCACAATATACCAGAATATACGATAATATTACTAGAATATAGCAGAATATACCAGAATATACCAGAATATACTACAATATAACAGAATATACTAGAATAGAGCAGAATATAGCAGAATATACCAGAATATACTAGAATATAGCAGAATATACGAGAATATAGCAGAATAATCAAGAATATACCAGAATATACCAGAATATACCAGAATATACAAGAATATAGCAGAATATACTAGAATATGCGACAATGTACCAGAATATACCAGAATATACCATTATATTATTAGAATATAGAAGAGTATACGAGAATATACCAGGATATACTAGAATATAGCTGAATATACCATAATATTACTAGAATATAGAAGCATATACGAGAATATAGCCGAATATTCCATAATATACTAAAATATACCATAATATTACTTGAATATACCAGAATATACCAGAATATACAAGAATATAGCCGAATATTCCAGAATATACCAGAATATACCATAATATTACTAGAATATAGAAGAATATACGAGAATATACCTGAATGTACTAGAATATACTAGAATATACGAGAATATTACTAGAATATAGAAGAATATACGAGAATATACCAGAATATACTAGAATATAGCAGAATATACTAGAATATACGAGAATATAGCAGAATATTCCAGAATATACCAGAATATACCATAATATTACTAGAATATAGAAGAATATACGAGAATATACCAGAATATACTAGAATACACCACAATATACCAGAATATACGATAATATTACTAGAATATAGAAGAATATACGAGAATATACCAGAGTATACTACAATATAACAGAATATACTAGAATATAGCAGAATATAGCAGAATATACCAGAATATACTAGAATATAGCAGAATATACGAGAATATAGCAGAATAATCAAGAATATACCAGAATATACCAGAATATACCAGAATATACCATAATATACAAGAATATAGCAGAATATACTAGAATATGCGACAATGTACCAGAATATACCAGAATATACCATTATATTATTAGAATATAGAAGAGTATACAATAATATACAAGGATATACTAGAATATAGCTGAATATACCATAATATTACTAGAATATAGAAGCATATACGTGAATATAGCCGAATATTCCAGAATATACTAAAATATACCATAATATTACTTGAATATACCAGAATATACCAGAATATACCAGAATATACAAGAATATAGCCAAATATTCCAGAATATACCAGAATATACCATAATATTACTAGAATATAGAAGAATATACGAGAATATACCTGAATGTACTAGAATATACTAGAATATACGAGAATATTACTAGAATATAGAAGAATATACGAGAATATACCAGAATATACTAGAATATAGCAGAATATACTAGAATATACGAGAATATACCAGAGTATACTACAATATAACAGAATATTCTAGAATATAGCAGAATATAGCAGAATATACTAGGATATACTAGAATATAGCAGAATATACCATAATACTACTAGAATATAGAAGAATATACGAGAATATACCAGAACATACTAGAATACAGCTGAATATACCATAATATTACTAGAATATAGAAGCATATACGAGAATATAGCCGAATATTCCAGAATATACCAAAATATACCATAATATTACTTGAATATACCAGAATATACCAGAATATACCAGAATATACAAGAATATAGCCGAATATTCCAGAATATACTAGAATATACAAGAATATAGCAGAATATTCCAGAATATACCAGAATATACCATAATATTACTAGAATATAGAAGAATATACGAGAATATACCAGAATATACTAGAATACACCACAATATACCAGAATATACGATAATATTACTAGAATATAGCAGAATATACCAGAATATACCAGAATATACTACAATATAACAGAATATACTAGAATATAGCAGAATATAGCAGAATATACCAGAATATACTAGAATATAGCAGAATATACGAGAATATAGCAGAATAATCAAGAATATACCAGAATATACCAGAATATACCAGAATATACCATAATATACAAGAATATAGCAGAATATACTAGAATATGCGACAATGTACCAGAATATACCAGAATATACCATTATATTATTAGAATATAGAAGAGTATACAATAATATACAAGGATATACTAGAATATAGCTGAATATACCATAATATTACTAGAATATAGAAGCAAATACGTGAATATAGCCGAATATTCCAGAATATACTAAAATATACCATAATATTACTTGAATATACCAGAATATACCAGAATATACCAGAATATACAAGAATATAGCCGAATATTCCAGAATATACCAGAATATACCATAATATTACTAGAATATAGAAGAATATACGAGAATATACCTGAATGTACTAGAATATACTAGAATATACGAGAATATTACTAGAATATAGAAGAATATACGAGAATATACCAGAATATACTAGAATATAGCAGAATATACTAGAATATACGAGAATATACCAGAGTATACTACAATATAACAGAATATTCTAGAATATAGCAGAATATAGCAGAATATACTAGGATATACTAGAATATAGCAGAATATACCATAATACTACTAGAATATAGAAGAATATACGAGAATATACCAGAACATACTAGAATACAGCTGAATATACCATAATATTACTAGAATATAGAAGCATATACGAGAATATAGCCGAATATTCCAGAATATACCAAAATATACCATAATATTACTTGAATATACCAGAATATACCAGAATATACCAGAATATACAAGAATATATCCGAATATTCCAGAATATACTAGAATATACGAGAATATTACTATAATATAGAAGAATATACGAGAATATACCAGAATATACTAGAATATAGCAGAATATACTAGAATATACAAGAATATAGCAGAATATTCCAGAATATACCAGAATATACCATAATATTACTAGAATATAGAAGAATGTACGATTATACACCTGAATATACTAGAATATAGCAGAATATACCAGAATATACCATAATATTACTAGAATATAGAAGAATATACTAGAATATAGCAGAATATACCAGAATATACCATAATATTACTAGAATATAGAAGAATATACGAGAATATACCAGAATATACCATTATAGTACTAGAATATAGAAGAATATAAGAGAATATAGCAGAATAATCAAGAATATACCAGAATATACCAGAATATACCATAATGTACCATAATATACCAGAATATACAAGAATATAGCAGAATATACTAGAATATGCGACAATATGCGAGAATATACCGGAATATACCATTATATTACTAGAATATAGAAGAGTATACGAGAATATACTAGGATATACTAGAATATAGCAGAATATACCATAATACTACTAGAATATAGAAGAATATACGAGAATATACCAGAATATACTAGAATACAGCTGAATATACCATAATATTACTAGAATATAGAAGCATATACGAGAATATAGCCGAATATTCCAGAATATACCAAAATATACCATAATATTACTTGAATATACCAGAATATACCAGAATATACCAGAATATACAAGAATATAGCCGAATATTCCAGAATATACCAGAATATACCATAATATTACTAGAATATAGAAGAATATACGAGAATATACCAGAGTATACTACAATATAACAGAATATACTAGAATATAGCAGAATATACCAGAATATACCAGAATATACTACAATATAACAGAATATTCTAGAATATAGCAGAATATAGCAGAATATACCAGAATATACTAGAATATAGCAGAATATACGAGAATATAGCAGAATAATCAAGAATATACCAGAATATACCAGAATATACCAGAATATACCATAATATACCAGAATATACCATAATATACCATTATATTATTAGAATATAGAAGAATATACGAGAATATACCAGGATATACTAGAATATAGCTGAATATACCATAATATTACTAGAATATAGAAGCATATACGAGAATATAGCCGAATATTCCAGAATAAACCAAAATATACCATAATATTACTTAAATATAACAGAATATACCAGAATATACCAGAATATACAAGAATATAGCCGAATATTCCAGAATATACAAGAATATACCATAATATTACTAGAATATAGAAGAATATACGAGAATATACCTGAATGTACTAGAATATACTAGAATATACGAGAATATTACTAGAATATAGAAGAATATACGAGAATATACCAGAATATACTAGAATATAGCAGAATATACTAGAATATACGAGAATATAGCAGAATATTCCAGAATATACCAGAATATACCATAATATTACTAGAATATAGAAGAATATACGAGAATATACCAGAATATACTAGAATACACCACAATATACCAGAATATACGATAATATTACTAGAATATAGAAGAATATACGAGAATATACCAGAGTATACTACAATATAACAGAATATACTAGAATATAGCAGAATATACTAGAATATACCAGAATATACTACAATATAACAGAATATTCTAGAATATAGCAGAATATAGCAGAATATACCAGAATATACTAGAATATACTACAATATAACAGAATATTCTAGAATATAGCAGAATATACCAGAATATACCAGAATATACTAGAATATAGCAGAATATACGAGAATATAGCAGAATAATCAAGAATATACCAGAATATACCAGAATATACCATAATATACCATTATATTATTAGAATATAGAAGAATATACGAGAATATACCAGGATATACTAGAATATAGCTGAATATACCATAATATTACTAGAATATAGAAGCATATACGAGAATATAGCCGAATATTCCAGAATATACCAAAATATACCATAATATTACTTAAATATAACAGAATATACCAGAATATACCAGAATATACAAGAATATAGCCGGATGTTCCAGAATATACCAGAATATACCATAATATTACTAGAATATAGAAGAATATACGAGAATATACCTGAATGTACTAGAATATACTAGAATATACGAGAATATTACTAGAATATAGAAGAATATACGAGAATATACCAGAATATAGTAGAATATAGCAGAACATACTAGAATATACTACAATATAACAGAATATACTAGAATATAGCAGAATATAGCAGAATATACCAGAATATACTAGAATATAGCAGAATATACGAGAATATAGCAGAATAATCAAGAATATACCAGAATATACCAGAATATACCAGAATATACCATAATATACCATAATATACCAGAATATACAAGAATATAGCAGAATATACTAGAATATGCGACAATATGCGAGAATATACCGGAATATACCAGAATATATCAGAATATACCATAATATTACTAGAATATAGAAGAATATATTAGAATATAGCAGAATATACCAGAATATACAAGAATATAGCAGAATATACTAGAATATGCGACAATGTACCAGAATATACCAGAATATACCATTATATTATTAGAATATAGAAGAGTGTACGAGAATATACCAGGATATACTAGAATATAGCTGAATATACCATAATATTACTAGAATATAGAAGCATATACGAGAATATAGCCGAATATTCCAGAATATACTAAAATATACCATAGTATTACTTGAATATACCAGAATATACCAGAATATACCAGAATATACAAGAATATAGCCCGAATATTCCAGAATATACCAGAATATACCATAATATTACTTAAATATAACAGAATATACCAGAATATACCAGAATATACGAGAATATAGCCGAATATTCCAGAATATACCAGAATATACCATAATATTAGTAGAATATAGAAGAATATACGAGAATATACCTGAATGTACTAGAATATACTAGAATATACGAGAATATTACTAGAATATAGAAGAATATACGAGAATATACCAGAATGTACTAGAATATACTAGAATATACGAGAATATTACTAGAATATAGAAGAATATACGAGAATATACCACAATATACTAGAATATAGCAGAATATACTAGAATATACGAGAATATAGCAGAATATTCCAGAATATACCAGAATATACCATAATATTACTAGAATATAGAAGAATATACGAGAATATACCAGAATATACTAGAATACACCACAATATACCAGAATATACGATAATATTACTAGAATATAGAAGAATATACGAGAATATACCAGAGTATACTACAATATAACAGAATATACTAGAATATAGCAGAATATACCAGAATATACCAGAATATACTACAATATAACAGAATATACTAGAATATAGCAGAATATACCAGAATATACCAGAATATACTAGAATATAGCAGAATATACGAGAATATAGCAGAATAATCAAGAATATACCAGAATATACCAGAATATACCAGAATATACCATAATATACCATAATATACCAGAATATACAAGAATATAGCAGAATATACTAGAATATGCGACAATATGCGAGAATATACCGGAATATACCAGAATATACCAGAATATACCATAATATTACTAGAATATAGAAGAATATACTAGAATATACCAGAATATACCAGAATATACAAGAATATAGCAGAATATACCATAATATTACTAGAATATAGAAGAATATACGAGAATATACCTGAATGTACTAGAATATACTATAATATACGAGGATATTACTAGAATATAGAAGAATATACGAGAATATACCAGAATATACTAGAATATAGCAGAATATACTAGAATATACGAGAATATAGCAGAATTTTCCAGAATATACCAGAATATACCATAATATTACTAGAATATAGAAGAATATACGAGAATATACCAGAATATACTAGTATACACCACAATATACCAGAATATACGATAATATTACTAGAATATAGAAGAATATACGAGAATATACCAGAGTATACTACAATATAACAGAATATACTAGAATATAGCAGAATATACCAGAATATACCAGAATATACTACAATATAACAGAATATTCTAGAATATAGCAGAATATAGCAGAATATACCAGAATATACTAGAATATACTACAATATAACAGAATATTCTAGAATATAGCAGAATATAGCAGAATATACCAGAATATACTAGAATATAGCAGAATATACGAGAATATAGCAGAATAATCAAGAATATACCAGAATATACCAGAATATACCAGAATATACCATAATATACCATTATATTATTAGAATATAGAAGAATATACGAGAATATACCAGGATATACTAGAATATAGCTGAATATACCATAATATTACTAGAATATAGAAGCATATACGAGAATATAGCCGAATATTCCAGAATATACCAAAATATACCATAATATTACTTAAATATAACAGAATATACCAGAATATACCAATATACAAGAATATAGCCGAATGTTCCAGAATATACCAGAATATACCATAATATTACTAGAATATAGAAGAATATACGAGAATATACCTGAATGTACTAGAATATACTAGAATATACGAGAATATTACTAGAATATGGAAGAATATACGAGAATATACCAGAATATAGTAGAATATAGCAGAACATACTAGAATATACGAGAATATGGCAGAATATTCCAGAATATACCAGAATATACCATAATATTACTAGAATATAGAAGAATATAGGAGAATATACCAGAATATACTAGAATACACAACAATATACCAGAATATACGATAATATTACTAGAATATAGTAGAATATACGAGAATATACCAGAGTATACTACAATATAACAGAATATACTAGAATATAGCAGAATATACCAGAATATACCAGAATATACTACAATATAACAGAATATACTAGAATA
Organism: Halictus rubicundus; assembly: GCF_050948215.1. Lineage (NCBI taxonomy): Eukaryota > Metazoa > Arthropoda > Insecta > Hymenoptera > Halictidae > Halictus > Halictus rubicundus. The sequence continues at coordinate 10,654 of NW_027489578.1, forward strand.
TAGCAGAATATAGCAGAATATACCAGAATATACTAGAATATAGCAGAATATACGAGAATATAGCAGAATAATCAAGAATATACCAGAATATACCAGAATATACCATAATATACCAGAATATACAAGAATATAGCAGAATATACTAGAATATGCGACAATATGCGAGAATATACCGGAATATACCATTATATTACAAGAATATAGAAGAATATACGAGAATATACCAGAATATACTAGAATATAGCAGAATATACCAGAATATACCATAATATACTTGAATATACCAGAATATACCAGAATATACCATAATATTACTCGAATATAGATGAATATACGAGAATATACCAGAATATACAAGAATATAGCAGAATATACTAGAATATGCGATAATGTACCAGAATATACCAGAATATACCATTATATTATTAGAATATAGAAGAATATACAAGAATATACCAGGATATACTAGAATATAGCAGAATATACCATAATGTTACTAGAATATAGAAGAATATACGAGAATATAGCTGAATATACTAGAATATAGCAGTATATACCAGAATATACGATAATATTACTAGAATATAGAAGAATTTACTAGAATATACGAGAATATAGCAGAATATTCCAGAATATACCAGAATATACCATAATATTACTAGAATATAGAAGAATATACGAATATATACCAGAATATACTAGAATATAGCAGAGTATACGAGAATATAGCAGAATAATCATGAATATACCAGAATATACCAGAATATACCAGAATATACCATAATATACCATTATATTATTAGAATATAGAAGAATATACGAGAATATACCAGGATATACTAGAATATAGCTGAATATACCATAATATTACTAGAATATAGAAGCATATACGAGAATATAGCCGAATATTCCAGAATATACCAAAATATACCATAATATTACTTAAATATAACAGAATATACCAGAATATACCAGAATATACAAGAATATAGCCGAATGTTCCAGAATATACCAGAATATACCATAATATTACTAGAATATAGAAGAATATACGAGAATATACCTGAATGTACTAGAATATACTAGAATATACGAGAATATTACTAGAATATAGAAGAATATACGAGAATATACCAGAATATAGTAGAATATAGCAGAACATACTAGAATATACGAGAATATGGCAGAATATTCCAGAATATACCAGAATATACCATAATATTACTAGAATATAGAAGAATATAGGAGAATATACCAGAATATACTAGAATACACCACAATATACCAGAATATACGATAATATTACTAGAATATAGTAGAATATACGAGAATATACCAGAGTATACTACAATATAACAGAATATACTAGAATATAGCAGAATATACCAGAATATACCAGAATATACTACAATATAACAGAATATACTAGAATATAGCAGAATATAGCAGAATATACCAGAATATACTAGAATATAGCAGAATATACGAGAATATAGCAGAATAATCAAGAATATACCAGAATATACCAGAATATACCAGAATATACCATAATATACCATAATATACCAGAATATACAAGAATATAGCAGAATATACTAGAATATGCGACAATATGCGAGAATATACCGGAATATACCATTATATTACTAGAATATAGAAGAATATACGAGAATATACCAGAATATACTAGAATATAGCAGAATATACCAGAATATACCATAATATACTTGAATATACCAGAATATACCAGAATATACCATAATATTACTCGAATATAGATGAATATACGAGAATATACCAGAATATACCAGAATATACAAGAATATAGCAGAATATACTAGAATATGCGATAATGTACCAGAATATACCAGAATATACCATTATATTATTAGAATATAGAAGAATATACAAGAATATACCAGGATATACTAGAATATAGCAGAATATACCATAATGTTACTAGAATATAGAAGAATATACGAGAATATAGCTGAATATACTAGAATATAGCAGTATATACCAGAATATACGATAATATTACTAGAATATAGAAGAATTTACTAGAATATACGAGAATATAGCAGAATATTCCAGAATATACCAGAATATACCATAATATTACTAGAATATAGAAGAATATACGAGAATATACCTGAATGTACTAGAATATACTAGAATATACGAGAATATTACTAGAATATAGAAGAATATACGAGAATATACCAGAATATAGTAGAATATAGCAGAACATACTAGAATATACGAGAATATGGCAGAATATTCCAGAATATACCAGAATATACCATAATATTACTAGAATATAGAAGAATATAGGAGAATATACCTGAATATACTAGAATACACCACAATATACCAGAATATACGATAATATTACTAGAATATAGAAGAATATACGAGAATATACCAGAGTATACTACAATATAACAGAATATACTAGAATATAGCAGAATATACCAGAATAAACCAGAATATACTACAATATAACACAATATACTAGAATATAGCAGAATATAGCAGAATATACCAGAATATACTAGAATATAGCAGAATATACGAGAATATAGCAGAATAATCAAGAATATACCAGAATATACCAGAATATACCATAATATACCATAATATACCAGAATATACAAGAATATAGCAGAATATACTAGAATATGCGACAATATGCGAGAATATACCGGAATATACCATTATATTACTAGAATATAGAAGAATATACGAGAATATACCAGAATATACTAGAATATAGCAGAATATACCAGAATATACCATAATATACTTGAATATACCAGAATATACCAGAATATACCATAATATTACTCGAATATAGATGAATATACGAGAATATACCAGAATATACCAGAATATACCAGAATATACTACAATATAACAGAATATTCTAGAATATAGCAGAATATAGCAGAATATACCAGAATATACTAGAATTTACTACAATATAACAGAATATTCTAGAATATAGCAGAATATACCAGAATATACCAGAATATACTAGAATATAGCAGAATATACGAGAATATAGCAGAATAATCAAGAATATACCAGAATATACCAGAATATACCAGAATATACCATAATATACCATTATATTATTAGAATATAGAAGAATATACGAGAATATACCAGGATATACTAGAATATAGCTGAATATACCAAAATATACCATAATATTACTTAAATATAACAGAATATACCAGAATATACCAGAATATACAAGAATATAGCCGAATATTCCAGAATATACCAGAATATACCATAATATTACTAGAATATAGAAGAATATACGAGAATATACCTGAATGTACTAGAATATACTAGAATATACGAGAATATTACTAGAATATAGAAGAATATACGAGAATATACCAGAATATACTAGAATATAGCAGAATATACTAGAATATACGAGAATATGGCAGAATATTCCAGAATATACCAGAATATACCATAATATTACTAGAATATAGAAGAATATACGAGAATATACCAGAATATACTAGAATACACCACAATATACCAGAATATACGATAATATTACTAGAATATAGAAGAATATACGAGAATATACCAGAGTATACTACAATATAACAGAATATACTAGAATATAGCAGAATATACCAGAATATACCAGAATATACTACAATATAACAGAATATACTAGAATATAGCAGAATATAGCAGAATATACCAGAATATACTAGAATATAGCAGAATATACGAGAATATAGCAGAATAATCAAGAATATACCAGAATATACCAGAATATACCAGAATATACCATAATATACCATAATATACCAGAATATACAAGAATATAGCAGAATATACTAGAATATGCGACAATATGCGAGAATATACCGGAATATACCATTATATTACAAGAATATAGAAGAATATACGAGAATATACCAGAATATACTAGAATATAGCAGAATATACCAGAATATACCATAATATACTTGAATATACCAGAATATACCAGAATATACCATAATATTACTCGAATATAGATGAATATACGAGAATATACCAGAATATACAAGAATATAGCAGAATATACTAGAATATGCGATAATGTACCAGAATATACCAGAATATACCATTATATTATTAGAATATAGAAGAATATACAAGAATATACCAGGATATACTAGAATATAGCAGAATATACCATAATGTTACTAGAATATAGAAGAATATACGAGAATATAGCTGAATATACTAGAATATAGCAGTATATACCAGAATATACGATAATATTACTAGAATATAGAAGAATTTACTAGAATATACGAGAATATAGCAGAATATTCCAGAATATACCAGAATATACCATAATATTACTAGAATATAGAAGAATATACGAATATATACCAGAATATACTAGAATATAGCAGAGTATACGAGAATATAGCAGAATAATCAAGAATATACCAGAATATACCAGAATATACCATAATATACCATAATATTACTAGAATATAGAAGAATATACTAGAATATACCAGAATATACGAGAATATACCAGAATATAACAGAATATACCAGAATATTCTAGAATATAGGAGAATATACCAGAATATACCATAATATTACTCGAATATAGATGAATATGCGAGAATATACCTGAATATACCAGAATATACCATAATATTACTAGAATATTGAAGAATATACGAGAATATACCTGAATATACTAGAATATACCAGAATATACCAGAATATTCTATAATATACGAGAATATAGAAGAATAATCCAGAATATACCAGAATATACCAGAATATACCATAATATTACTAGAATATAGCAGAATATACTAGAATATACCAGAATATACCAGAATATACTAGAATATAACAGAATATACCAGAATATACTAGAATATAGCAGAGTATACCAGAATATACTAGAATATAACAGAATATACCAGAATATACCATAATATTGTGACGTTGTCAGAACGACTGTGACGTTGGCCGCGTCGTCCAACGTTTGATTTGGACACCATATATCGTAATCATCGCACCCCTTGTAACAGCATAGAGTAGGCACGTATTCCTGCAAAATATATAAGAAATAAGTATACACACATAAGACACACACACACACATAAAAGAAGCGTTAAATAAGAACCGACAATACTATCGTACTCTTGTAACTGCGTATAATATATCGCCATACTGCGTAGAATAAGCACACATTCCTGTAACACAAACACATAGATAATAAGCACACATACACTCAACATACACATCAATATTAAGAATATTAATCATATAAGCATATTATTTAATAAGAAGCAATATTATAATATTTCCGATACGTACGCCAATGTAAAGCACGAAATAAATTATAAGTACGCCAATGGTGCGCGCCTTATCCTATTTTGCAGAGATAAGGCACGTACTCCGTTGGGACTGTCGACGGGCACAGGAACCGCGTCAGCAAAGATAAGGCTGGCGGGCATCGCGGACGCACACGTGCAGCTGACACAGCAGTCTGCCACTGTGGGACCACTCGCCTCTGATTGGCTCCCCACTCCTCTCACTTCTCACTTCGCAGTCGACGCTCCAACGAGAGCCAGTCCGCATCGACAGTCCTACCGCGGCTCGCACAGAGGCAACACGTACTCTCCTAATTCGAATCACCGTCTAGTAGCGCAGTCCTACCGCGGCTCGCAAACAGTTAAGACGTGCTCTTCTACATCCTGATCCGCTCAGGTCATACCAGCCTATAATATTATATTACATCAACGTTCGTTCAATATTAACTTAACATAATAATCATTATACTTACTCGCATCCATTATTCAATATCTATTCGAATTATTATTCAGCATTTACTCGTTAATAACCAGTGCAACCTACAACATAGAGAATATAGTGTTAGTTATTTGCATTTATATATTAAACTCAGTGAACAGTTATTTACCTGCCCTTATATCCCAGTGTCTCCGATCCTTCACGGCCCGCGAGTTACTTCAGCGCTTCGAAAAGTGGTCTCATAGCTGCTCCGAGAGAATCGTCGACAGTGAGGACTTGATCCGCACCGGTGATCGATAGAAGCAAGTACGCAAGTGAGTTAGAATACAGAACCGAGCTTGTACAATATCCTAATAGAGCCGTATCCAACTTACATCCTTCGCTACCTACGCCTCGCACGCGGCGAGCCGGGAGGAAATTCCAGCTAGCCAAGCTAGCTCGCGAAGCACGTAAATCGCACGACAATCCGCACAAGGGCACCAATCACGCGGGTAGCCCACGCGACGTCAATCCGTTTTTCCGAGAAGCTGTCAACCGACACCTGGAGGCCATCTTCGCCGCAGCCAGTCAAGCAGTACCCTGTGACAGAAAACAAGCCGAGGTCACCGAGGGGGATATCATCGGGACGGTGCGGTGCCGCATTACCCGCGACGAGACCTTGACAGGCGAGACCCGCTTGAGCTACAGAATCGAGCGCCCGGAAGATATCATCTGGAGATTGGCCCCTGTCAGTGTCATCCCTCCATTGCCTCCAGTGGACGACATCTGCATCGAGGACCCCCGATACACCCGATACTGCCAGCTGCGAACAGAAGTGTTGGATTATTATTACTAAAGGACTATCATCGGTGAGCGTTAGATTATAAGACCGCGTCCGCGAACCGAATCGTAGCAGTTCCGAATTGTAAAGTCGCGTGTAACCGATCGTTTTCCGGGTCCTGATCAGACGCAGACGTACGTTCTGCGTGGATCGAAGACCGTGTAAATATCGTGCGTCCCCCAGTCGAGATCTACCCGCCACGGGCATTGATCGACGTCACGGGACGTAACACGACAATGTTGGAATTAGATGTAAGTTAGTCATAAGTTATTATAAATCATAACTAATTCATAATTTAGAGTAGATTAACTCTTCGCGCTCCCCAACTCCAAACACTCCATAAGCGATGTTTTGAAACGCACTATACCTGAAACAACCGTTGGAACAAATGATATTTACGTTACGAATCACTGAAACAAACAATAACTCATATTAGTTAGATTAAATATTAATAATCATATTATATAGTTAGCATATAATAATCAGTACCTACGCCTATGGAATCATCAGAACAAATAATACTTACGTCTATGAACCGCTGAAACAAACAATAAGTCATATTAGTTCGATTAAATATTAATAATCGCATTATATATATAATATAAAAGAAGTAATACTTACGCCTATGAAACCGGTAAGAGAAACAATACTCACGCCTATGAGTTGCTGAAACAAACGATAATCATATTAGTTCAATTAAATATTTAACAATCACATCATATGTTCAGTATAAATAATTGATACGTACGCCTATGCGATCGTCAGAATAGATAATACTTACGCCTATGAAACCACTGAAACAAAGAAGATATATAAATTCATTCAAATGTTTATTAGTACAATTATAAAATCGAAATAGAATTATTGATACTTACGCCAATGAGATCTCCGGAAGAATACTTGCGCCTATGGGAACCTGAAACAAAGAATAATCGCCGGTATTACAACAATCCCCCACGACCCCCACCCTCGCGTCAAGAACCACGGCACCCCACTCACGACTCTTATCCCAGAAACGCGTCCCCACCCCTTCGACCACCCCGTCATTACGAACCCCCATGGCGTGACGAGCGCCCCGCGTCTAACCCCCACCGCGAAAACCGCGAGCCCTTCCCAACGGAAGCCCCAAAACATTGCCGGTACTGCCAACGTGAAGGCCACGATATCCACGAATGCCGCCGTCGCGAAAATAACAATAACCCGAAACAGGGAAACGATTCCGGCCTCCCGAGCAATCCGTCGCCGTCCCGAGAGGCCCCACCCGCGTAAAAACCGACGACAAACCCCTTCAAAAATCGATTCACTACGTCTCCGCGCTAAATCAAAAATCCGATTTCGATTCGGATTCCTCTTCGCTAAATCTACAGGCTCGCACGAACCGCCCGTGCGAGACGATCAATAATGATCACTTCGCGAAAATTCTAAAATCCGAAAGAGATTCGGTCAATTCTCTTCTAAATCCTCAGGCTCACACGAACCGCTCGTGTGAGACGATCAATAATCATCACTCCGCGTTAATTAAAAATACCGAACAAGATTCGGTCGATTCTTCGCTAACCCCTCAAGCTCACACGAACCGCTCGTGTGAGACGATCAATAATGATCACTCCGCGTTAATTAAAAATCCCGAACAAGATTCGGTCAACTCTTCGCAAATCTCTCGGGCTCACACGGACCGCCCGTGTGAGACGATCGAAAACGATCACAACGCGCTAATTAAAAATCCCGAACAAGATTCGGTCAATTCTTCGCTAATCTCTCAGGCTCGCACGAACCGCTCGTGTGAGACGATCGAAAACGATCACTTCGCGATAATTAAAAGTCCCGAAGAGGATTCGGTCAATAATTCATGTATCCCTCAAGCTCACACGAACCGCTCGTGTGAGACGATCGAAAACGATCATTCCGCGTTAGTACAAAAACCCGAACAACATTCGGAGTCCACTCTTCAAGTTCGTACGAATTGCTCGTGCGAAGCGACCGACAACGATCGCGCCGCAGTAAAGCACAGAGCTCGTATAAAAGAATCACACGAGTCAACTCCAATGCGACACCTCAACCTGAACGAGGTCGCGCATACCAAAGCGTCTTCAAGAGGAAACAATGAAGACGCCATATTCCGCAAACCTGTGGTCCTCCCAATGTCAACGGGACCACCTCGCAACACGCCAGACGTCGCTCAACAAAGGGTGATACAGCCCGGTACAGACCCTCCTCTCGACACACCAAACGTCGGAGGACGAAGAGTGATACACCCCGGTACAGACCCTCCTCCCGACACACCAAACGTCGGAGGACGAAGAGTGATACACCCCGGTACAGACACTCCGCCTGACACACCAGACGTCAGAGGACGAAGAATCATACACCCCGGGAAAGACCCACCCCTCCACTAGAGAATAAAATTCTCGACAAAACCGCAAGCGAGAAGAAGAAGAAATCCAAACCCCCCCTACCCTGCCCTAAAACCACCCCAATACCTCAAACTCGAGGTCAACACAATCAAACCCCCACCCCCCTTCACAACATTCAAACCCCCCCCCCCACCCCCCACATATTACGATCCCTTCAAATTCCCAGAAGCCACAACATGTGCAGGAAAACGAAAGCACCAACGCCCTCCCGCTTCAAAAGGCTGGAATACCTGCTGAGATTCGAGCAGTATTTCTGTTACAATGGCTTCATCCACTCCACCAGCGAAGGAGAAGACCTCTGCCAGCAATGTCGAGACAAATACCGTGGGAAAACGGAGAAGTTCCACATAATCCACCTCCGACGGAAGCGAATGAAGAACTCCTGCGATCGATGCGGCAAACAGATGTGCAGTGAACGCCCAGTGATAACCTGCAAAACATGTTCCATGTACATCGCCGAAGTGATGACGGAGGTAGTATTCACCCCCAGCATCCAGCGGAGACCAGAGCAGGAAGCTCCATTCGCATAAAAAGCAGCAGTGACAGCAGCAGTAACAGCAGCAAGAGCAGCAGCCCCCCCCCCCTCTCAACGCCGAACCCCTGGAAGAAGCAGCAGCAACCCCCCCCCCCCTTCTTCAACGCAAGGTCCCTGGAAGAAACAGCTGACGACCCCCCCCCTTCTTCTTTAACGCCAGTTCCACGAGCAGCAGCAACCCCCCCCCCCTCTGCAGCACAAACCCAAAACCCCGAGCAGCAGCTTTCCGAAACCCCCTGGGCAACCCCCAACGCACCAAGATTCTGTGACACCCCAGGCTCCGAGAAATTTCGAGGGCGAAATTTCTTCCCCGGGCGACGGAGGTGTGACGTTGTCCGAACGACAACGTTGGAATTAGTGGTAAGTTAGTCATAAGTTATTATAAATTATATCTAAAATCATAATTAATTAACATTTAGAGTAGATTAGCTCTTCGCGTTCCCCCACTCCAAACATTCCATAAGCGATGTTTTGAAACGCACTGTACCTGAAACAACGTATAGTGACATATCACATTCATATAACTCATATATAATTTAAACGGAACATATAATACTAACCTTTATCGAGTCGACAAATAATCGATGCCTACGCCTATGGAATCGTTGGAATAACTAATACTAATACGTTACGAATCGCTGAAACAAACAATAATGCATATTAGTTTGACTAAATATTAATAATCATATTATATAATTTACATATAATAATCGGTACCTACGCCTATGGAATCTCCAGAACAAATAATACTTACGTCTATGAATCTCTGAAACAAACAATAAGTCATATTAGTTCGATTAAATATTAATAATCGCATTATATATATATAATATAAAAGAAGTAATACTTACGCCTATGAAACCGGTAAGAGAAACAATACTCACGCCTATGAGTTGCTGAAACAAACGATAATCTTATTAGTTCAATTAAATATTTAACAATCACATCATATGTTCAATATAAATAATTGATACGTACGCCTATGCGATCGTCAGAATAGATAATACTTACGCCTATGAAACCACTGAAACAAAGAAGATATATAAATTCATTCAAATGTTTATTAGTACAATTATAAAATCGAAATAGAATTATTGATACTTACGCCAATGAGATCTCCGGAAGAATACTTGCGCCTATGGGAACCTGAAACAAAGAATAATCGCATTAATTCAATAGAATAATTAAAACTAAGGATACTCATTGTTATAAACAATACTCACCTCTATGAATAATCATTAGAGTTAATAATACCTACCTTTATAAATTATACTTACCTACGAAAAAGCACTAGAACACATAAAATTAGTAATTACAAACGATTAATAAATAATAATTATAACTACAATTACAAACAGTTACAATGAAAATAAATAATATTTACAACTCAAATAAATACTATTTACAATTCGAGCAAATAGTATTTACAATTGAAATAAATAATATTTACAACTAAAGTAAATATTATTCGCAACTCAAATAAATATTATTTAAATAAATAATATTTACAAGTTATATAAATATTATCTACAATCCAAATACATAATAATTACAATTCAGGTAAATATTATCTACAGTCACAAATAATATTTACAACGTAAATAAACAATATTTACAAAAACAAACAATGTTTACAATATAATGTTTACTAATAGAACAAATAATATTTACAATGTAAATAAATAATATTTACAAAAACAAACAATATTTACAATATAATGTTTACCAATAGAACAAATAATATTTACAATGTAAATAAATAATATTTACAAAAACAAACAATATTTACAATATAATGTTTACTAATATAATAAATAATATTTACAATTACAATTTATATAAGAATTATCAGAACAGTCAGAATTAAATGATCTCGTAGAAATAATTCATAGTTACGCCAATGGTTTCAATTTAGAGAATAATTACGCTTCAGATCTTATGAAATAAGTAATTATTATACGAATTATAATATGTATCAGCAACAGAAATCGCAACTCTGCATCACGAATATTGCAAGATGCGATTAATTAATTATAAGTTAATTATAAGCACTCATCCATTGTAACACGATCACATTAGTTATAAGAATGCGAATATTTTCCGATTCCTATACAATCGAAAACGAAAACTGCATATTTAAAAACAATTATTTAATATTGTGAATAATGGAAATTAATTATAACTCATTAAGTATAATCAATTTCCACGGTAAAAGCCAGTCGAGTTAGAAATTATAACTTAATAGTCGGTTTAATAACCGTACAAACGTTTAATAGTTACGCCTATGACATTCCAATCGAGACAAACAAGTTACATAACCGAGTGGCGTACGTGACTAATGGCACGTGGCGATTACATAAGCCAGTGGCCTACGTTACAAATCCGCCTAGCAATAGGCAGTTTTCGATGCTATAAATAGAAGCCGCCGTGCTTGTCTCCCTCTCTTGAGTCTTGGCTTTCGCGACGCACACACATCGTTCAGTTGCTCTCCAGATCGCGTCGTGTTCACATCGTAGAAGTGCAGTTCCACGAGTGATTCTATTTCAATTTCGTTTTCGATTACGATTTCTGATTCCTTTCTTATTCTACTCCTATTATCATTTCCTTATCCAATACATTAATTTCCTTTGTTATTTACTGATTATATCGATTTATCCTTATTATTTCGTTTATTATTTCCTTTCGTATTATCCGAATTACTGTTATTTATTTCATCATTATAATCAGTGTTATATTACACCGACATCGTTCAGTTCCTATTATATTATATTCCTTTTCGTTATTAAAATTGTGAAGTGAGTGAGAGAGTTTAATATTACATATATATATATTATAATATTCCTTCGACATTTCATTGCCTTTTTTTTCTTCGTCTTCGATATTATTTCGGAAATACAGTGCGGTTTTACCTCGGTGCTGACGCACCCTGAAGTGTTATTTTTGGTGCAACCCTTCGTTTACCATCCCTTCGCGGACGAATAAATAATTTAATTGAAAGTGCTTGCTATCGCCCTTTCCGGCCCTCGTTCTAAGGGCGAGGACGGTAACCTTAGTGTTCCGATCCGCGCCGACGAGTGACGAAAGTGCAAGCCCCAAGCATCGGCGTATCGCCAAAATTAGTGGAGTGCACTCGGTACAGTTTTCCCGACTCTCGTTCTAAGGGCGAGGACGATCACCTCGTGTGTCGATCCGCGCCGACGAGTGACGGAATACTTGCCCCAGTGACACATTTTCTCGCGATTTTTCGTACTTTTCTCCTAGTGTTTCCCTTATTATATTCCTCGATTCACCCCTGTTCCGAAACAACCCTTCTCTCTCTCTCTCTCTCTTTCTCTCCCGCACTCTATGCGACGCACCCGCCGAGCCGGGAAGAAATTCTAGCGTGCAAAGCGAGCACGCCTCGCGCACCAGCACCCCTACGATCCATCCGGGCGCGTTCCGCCCCCGGTTCAGGTGGCCACCCTCGCGAGCCACCTCCGCGAAGTTTCCGCGTTGACCGCTCCGCGCTGCCGCGTCGTGTCGGTCCAGCGACTTCCTCCCGGATTCCGGATCACCCTCCGGCCGGCCCAGCAGCCTCCACCGCCGTGGAAACTCGACAGGGTGGAGTTCACCCCCTCTTTGCCGCACCTGGGAGACATCTCCATTGACGACCCCCGCTACGACCGAAACGTACTCCTCCGCCGCCGCATCCTGTACCGCCACTTTTAGGCGCCTCTACTCCCCCTCGTAAGCAAGGGAAGTAAGTAGAAGTACAACCCTTTCCGTTTCTCCTCCCCTTTCGCGCGCGTCGACCCTCGAATCGGGATATCGCCGGATACGGGCCGAGATTAGACGCGGACGTACGTGCCGCGTGGATCAAAGATCGCTCATTCACACACAGTCACTGACAAGGGGTGAGGAGGTCGGTTCAACCCCCTCTCTCATTTTCCCGTCGGAAAACACCCCCTCTGGGACGTGACACACTTTCGTTAGTTTTCATGCAACTTAAGCGTTTCGCGTAGAGAATCTCTAATTCTGCGATAAACTGGTCGAAATCGTGTTTTCTGTTACAATTCGGTGATTTTCGATCATTTTCGTTCGTTTACATGCAAATTGGGAGTTTCGCGTAGAGAATCGTTGATTCTGCGATAAACTAGTCGAAATCGTGTTTCCTGCTACAATTCGGTGATTTTCGATCATTTTCGTTCGTTTTCATGCAAATTTAGCGTTTCGCGTAGAGAATTGCTGATTCTGCGATAAACTGTCACGTCCCGGGCGTGGATCGACGTAAAAATTAATAGCGACACGATCCCTACTCGCTTGACCCAGTAAGTAACTTTATTTTGACGGTCTTTGATCCACACGGTACGTACGCCCGTGTCTGATCTTGGACCCGGAAAACGATCACTTGCACTCGCGGTTTTACACGGTTTTACGAACGGCTCAGAAACGCGGAATCACGGATCTAACTAGTATCGTGGACTTATAACTATCGCTCACAGCGTGGGTCGTCGGCACAACTGTCGAGCCTCTGCTGGATGTCGTCCGGCCTCTCGATGTGTTACTGCAGGCGGTTAACGGCTGTCAGGGATTGATCCTGAACGATCCTGCACCAGGTACGGCAGGCATCTCAGGAATAGTGCCGGGCTGGAAGGATCGGCTGGCTGCCTCGGAAATTCGTTCGAGATGACCGTTGACTTCCTCTCGATCAGCTGGATTCAACTCGCGGAGTTCACCCGCGTGGTTGGTGACCTCGTTCGTACGCGTATCGAATCTTAGGCGTGGTGGGAGGGTAACGAGAAGGAAAACTGGTTCACTTCACAAAACGATTTCTAACTGTGGCAATAATATGTGGTTTCTGCTCGTAGGTGGATTCTATCGTCTGTCGGTGCGGAGCTAGTCCTCACTTCAACACAGATGTCAAGAAGACGTACGAGGACACGTTATCTAACTCTCTGGTTAACTCACAAATCGTTTCAATCGTTTGCCGGTGCGGAGCAAGTCCTCACTCAACACAAATGTCATGAAGGAATTGTAAGAACACTACCTAAACCGTTCGCTTGCAGATGCTACTGTTCGTGGGTGCGGAGCTAGTCCTCACTCGGCACAGAGGTCAATAATAAATGCAAGGACACTGTCACTATTATTCAACTGTCACCAGTAACGATGGTAGGTATAATGTAATAACACTGAATTTGATATGACTAAATTATGAATAATATATTTGGAATAATTATAAGGGTTACAATAACTTGGATACACTTGTTGGATTAATATAGGAAGGCCTGAAGCGATCAGGATCAACGAGCCAGTCAGTGAAGATGTAAAAGACGGAGACGATTGTTAAAGACTGAGACGATTTAGAATAAGGCTTGCACTGACTGCTCCGCGGACACGACTGCTCGGTTCGAGCTCTAGATTCAGACTGACGAGAAGCCGGTAGAATCCGGTAGAGTCCGTGCTTGCTGCACTGGCTTGGCTTTTATACTTAGTCAGCTCTGGCGGGTGCGAGAGAGAGGTCCGACTGCTGCGTCAGCAATCTCTTTGTTCTCGAGGCTCGGGGCCTTATCTCTACTGCTGCACGTGCATTATCGCTGACGTTGCTGTCGCCAAACGAGAATCATTGGCGTACAATTAATTTATTCGTCGCGACCATTGGCGTACGTATTAACTTATTTGTTCTTAATAACTATTGACAATATTATTCTTAATATTAATGTGTTCGATGTGTGTCAGTGTACTTATGATATATGTGTTTGTGTTACAGTGTTTCGAGTACTTATTGCCTACGCTTTGACAATTGTTATGGAACGTTATTATAGATTGTTTATAACATTTTATACTGAATATTAGCGGTATGGTTATGATATCGAACGTGTATGCTGTATGGTACGGTCTGTGTTCTTATTGGTTATTTGATGTATAATATTTATTAACTATTATTAATTGTTAACTTATTTCTAGATCAAACGTTGACCATCGAACGTGTACGCTGTATGGTACGGTCTGTGTTCTTATTGATTATCTTGATATATAATATTTATTAACTATTATTAATTGTTAACTTATTTCTAGATCAAACGTTGACGCGGAGCGGCGGACGTCACAAAACTAGTCGAAATCGTGTTTTCTGCTACAATTCGGTGATTTTCGATCATTTTCGTTCGTTTTCATGCAAATTAAGCGTTTCGCGTAGAGAATCGCTGATTCTGCGATAAACTAGTCGAAATCGTGTTTTCTGCTACAATCCCGTGATTTTCGATCACTTTCGTTAGTTTTCATGCAAATTAAGCGTTTCAGCGTGCGAATACGCGATTCTGGTCAGAAATGGAGGTTTCGCTTAGATAATCGCTGATTCTGCGATAAACTAGTCGAAATCGTGTTTTCTGCTACAATCCGGTTATTTTCGATCACTTTCGTTAGTTTTCATGCAACTTAAGCGTTTCAACGTGCAAATACGCGATTCTGGTCAGAAATGGAGGTTTCGCTTAGATAATCGCTGATTCTGCGATAAACTAGTCAAATTCGTGTTTTCTGCTACAATTCGGTGATTTTCGTTCGTTTTCATGCAAATTAAGCGTTTCGCGTAGATAATCGCTGATTTTGCGATAAACTAGTCGAAATCGTGTTTTCTGCTACAATTCGGTGATTTTCGATCACTTTCGTTAGTTTTCATGCAAATTAAGCGTTTCAGCGTGCGAATACGCGATTCTGGTCAGAAATGGAGGTTTCGCTTAGATAATCGCTGATTCTGCGATAAACTAGTCGAAATCGTGTTTTCTGTTACAATTCGGTGATTTTCGATCATTTTCGTTAGTTTTCATGCAAATTGAACGTTTCAGCGTGCGAATACGCGATTCTGGTCAGAAATGGAGGTTTCGCTTAGATAATCGCTGATTCTGCGATAAACTAGTCAAAATCGTGTTTTCTGCTACAATTCGGTGATTTTCGATTATTTTCGTTCGTTTTCATGCAAATTAAGCGTTTTGCGTAGAGAATCGTTGATTCTGCGATAAACTAGTCGAAATCGTGTTTTCTGTTACAATTCGGTGATTTTCGATCATTTTCGTTAGTTTTCATGCAAATTAAACGTTTCAGCGTGCGAATACGCGATTCTGGTCAGAAATGGAGGTTTCGCTTAGATAATCGCTGATTCTGCGATAAACTAGTCAAAATCGTGTTTTCTGTTACAATTCGGTGATTTTCGATCATTTTCGTTAGTTTTCATGCAAATTAAACGTTTCAGCGTGCGAATACGCGATTCTGGTCAGAAATGGAGGTTTCGCTTAGATAATCGCTGATTCTGCGATAAACTAGTCAAAATCGTGTTTTCTGCTACAATTCGGTGATTTTCGATCATTTTCGTTCGTTTTCATGCAAATTAAGCGTTTCGCGTAGAGAATCGCTGATTCTGCGATAAACTAGTCGAAATCGTGTTTTCTGCTACAATCCGGTGATTTTCGATCACTTTCGTTAGTTTTCATGCAAATTAAGCGTTTCAGCGTGCGAATACGCGATTCTGGTCAGAAATGGAGGTTTCGCTTAGATAATCGCTGATTCTGCGATAAACTAGTCAAAATCGTGTTTTCTGCTACAATTCGGTGATTTTCGTTCGTTTTCATGCAAATTAAACGTTTCAGCGTGCGAATACGCGATTCTGGTCAGAAATGGAGGTTTCGCTTAGATAATCGCTGATTCTGCGATAAACTAGTCGAAATCGTGTTGTCTGTTACAATTCGGTGATTTTCGATCATTTTCGTTAGTTTCATGCAAATTAAACTGTGACGTCGGTCGTAACCTCCGACGTTTGATTTAGAGCCATCAAACCTAGAATAAAAATAATAAATGTAATTAACTAATAAATTAAAATTTAATTAATGCGAATAACTAATATTAAACGAATGCAAGAGTGAATGCCGCGAAGAGTTGTCTATAGAAAGAACAGTCATAACTCACCATTATAACCACGCTCATAAAATAATCATAGTATAATTATTGTAAGAAAGAACGCGACAAACGCGCACCGTACGTACCTTGATTGTCAAATAATAAGCATAGAAATTAAGCACACGAACTCTGTAACGCAAACACATAGTTCATAAGTACACTAACACCCAACGAACACGTAAAAACTAAGAATAATTAATGTAACAATAATGTTAGAATATTCTAGTACGTACGCCAATGAAACATGTAAAATTCAGCGTGCATACGCCAATGGCAATTCCGAGAACGCAGCGTCAACAAAGATAAGGCACGCGCGGCAAGCCAAGACCGAGCCGTGCACGTGCACTTATCGAAGCACGTACAATTCCGAGAACGCAGCGTCAGCAGAGATAAGGGGCCGAGGTAGCCTCGGACCACCGGATGCTGCGTCGACAAAGATAAGGCACGCGCGGCAAGCCAAGACCGAGCCGTGCACGTGCACTTATCGAAGCACGTACTGCTGACGCGGCGGTCTGCTCGACGGTGGGACCAGTCTTCGCTAATTGGCTCCCCACTTTTCGCGTCTCCTTCTCCGACGCTTACGTTCCGACAGCGAGCACAGACTCCAGCTAGTCGAGTTCGGGAGCCTCACGGGAGCGGTCGAGTTAGACTAGTCGAGTTCGGGAGCCTCACGGGAGCGGTCGAGTTAGACTAGTCGAGTTCGGGAGCCTCACGGGAGCGGTCGAGCTAAAGAGTCAGTTGAGTTCAGTCGAGATGAACTCAGTCGTGTACGCGAGCCTTCGAATAAACAAGCCCTCTCATCTAGAGGCATTATGTATTATACATTAATATTCAAAGTGTATTCAGTACTTAGAATATATTCCATTAGTTAATAGTGCTACCCTTTATTTCATTTAAAAATCCTTTCATCATCCTACAATCCGACGGTGCTCGTGTAGTGAATTAAATTCAGTTGTGTTCATGTTTTAATAAAATATTCGTCATTGAGCCAGCGTGAACCGTCCCGAGAGACAGGACTTGATCCGCTCCGACGGGAATCCTGTGAACAAAGACGAAGTGTTAGAAAGTTGTCCTCACCTGTCACTATTAGAAGGTTGCCACGAGAGATCGGACTTGATCCGCTCCGACAACCGACTCCTAGTGAAAGTTGAGTGATTTATTAGAATGTATCCGCGAAATAAAATAAATATTAACGTACCGTCACTTAATTATCTTCCGCAAATGAGACGCACTAGACGCGCCGGAAGGAAGGCTCAGCTAGCTAAACTAGCACGCGCCGCGAGAATTTTGGAATCCTTAGAATCGCAATTAGAAACTGTTACCAACCATGCGGGTGACACGTGTACACTAAACCCATTCGACACCGATGCTGTCAACCGATACTTGGAGGCAGTATTCGCCAACGCCCGTCACGCAGCGCCGAGGACCAGCGTTCCTGCTGCAAGGAAGGTGCGCTGCCGAATTCTGAGTGACATCAAACTCAGCGGAGCGGCCAGAATCAACATCAGGGTGGAAAATCCAGCCGATATTCCGTGGAAGCTGACACCCATCTCCGTGCGATACATCCCTGATCCCACCGACGTCTGGATCGAGGATCCACGCTATGACGGCTATTGGGCGTGGAGAAATAGAATATTAAGGCAAGCGCTCTAAAGCGGTGAGTCAAAACCTAAATATTTCATAAACGCGCGTGTGTGAATGTCGCGGTTACAGTGAACAACGCGATCGGAGTGAATGTTTTCGCTTTCGGAAGAGGTCTTTGACGTGTTCGATTTGTTCGAGTCCAGATCAGATTTGGGCGCAAGTACCATTTGGGTCAAAGACCGTCAAGGAGATTATACGTTTCCGGGATAACGCGTATTTTTCGTTGCAATCGCAAATCGCAGAACCGGGACGTAACAAAACGTTTCAGCGTGCGAATACGCGATTCTGGTCAGAAATGGAGGTTTCGCTTAGATAATCGCTGATTCTGCGATAAACTTGTCAAAATCGTGTTTTCTGCTACAATTCGGTGATTTTCGATCATTTTCGTTAGTTTTCATGCAAATTAAACGTTTCAGCGTGCGAATACGCGATTCTGGTCAGAAATGGAGGTTTCGCTTAGATAATCGCTGATTCTGCGATAAACTTGTCAAAATCGTGTTTTCTGCTACAATTCGGTGATTTTCGATCATTTTCGTTAATTTTCATGCAAATTAAACGTTTCAGCGTGCGAATACGCGATTCTGGTCAGAAATGGAGGTTTCGCTTAGATAATCGCTGATTCTGCGATAAACTAGTCAAAATCGTGTTTTCTGCTACAATTCGGTGATTTTCGTTCGTTTTCATGCAAATTAAGCGTTTCGCGTAGAGAATCGCTGATTTTGCGATAAACTAGTCGAAATCGTGTTTTCTGCTACAATTCGGTGATTTTCGTTCGTTTTCATGCAAATTAAGCGTTTCGCGTAGATAATCGCTGATTTTGCGATAAACTAGTCGAAATCGTGTTTTCTGCTACAATTCGGTGATTTTCGATCACTTTCGTTAGTTTTCATGCAAATTAAACGTTTCAGCGTGCGAATACGCGACTCTGGTCAGAAATGGAGGTTTCGCTTAGATAATCGCTGATTCTGCGATAAACTAGTCAAAATCGTGTTTTCTGCTACAATTCGGTGATTTTCGATCATTTTCGTTAGTTTTCATGCAAATTAAACGTTTCAGCGTGCGAATACGCGATTCTGGTCAGAAATGGAGGTTTCGCTTAGATAATCGCTGATTCTGCGATAAACTAGTCAAAATCGTGTTTTCTGCTACAATTCGGTGATTTTCGTTCGTTTTCATGCAAATTAAGCGTTTCGCGTAGATAATCGCTGATTTTGCGATAAACTAGTCGAAATCGTGTTTTCTGCTACAATTCGGTGATTTTCGATCACTTTCGTTAGTTTTCATGCAAATTAAACGTTTCAGCGTGCGAATACGCGATTCTGGTCAGAAATGGAGGTTTCGCTTAGATAATCGCTGATTCTGCGATAAACTAGTCAAAATCGTGTTTTCTGCTACAATTCGGTGATTTTCGTTCGTTTTCATGCAAATTAAGCGCTTTGCGTAGAGAATCGTTGATTCTGCGATAAACTAGTCGAAATCGTGTTTTCTGTTACATTTCGGTGATTTTCGATCATTTTCGTTAGTTTGCATGCAAATTAAGCGTTTCAGCGTGCGAATACGCGATTCTGGTCAGAAATGGAGGTTTCGCTTAGATAATCGCTGATTTTGCGATAAACTAGTCGAAATCGTGTTTTCTGCTACAATTCGGTGATTTTCGTTCGTTTTCATGCAAATTAAGCGCTTTGCGTAGAGAATCGTTGATTCTGCGATAAACTAGTCGAAATCGTGTTTTCTGTTACATTTCGGTGATTTTCGATCATTTTCGTTAGTTTGCATGCAAATTAAGCGTTTCAGCGTGCGAATACGCGATTCTGGTCAGAAATGGAGGTTTCGCTTAGATAATCGCTGATTTTGCGATAAACTAGTCGAAATCGTGTTTTCTGCTACAATTCGGTGATTTTCGTTCGTTTTCATGCAAATTAAGCGCTTTGCGTAGAGAATCGTTGATTCTGCGATAAACTAGTCGAAATCGTGTTTTCTGTTACATTTCGGTGATTTTCGATCATTTTCGTTAGTTTGCATGCAAATTAAGCGTTTCAGCGTGCGAATACGCGATTCTGGTCAGAAATGGAGGTTTCGCTTAGATAATCGCTGATTTTGCGATAAACTAGTCGAAATCGTGTTTTCTGCTACAATTCGGTGATTTTCGTTCGTTTTCATGCAAATTAAGCGCTTTGCGTAGAGAATCGTTGATTCTGCGATAAACTAGTCGAAATCGTGTTTTCTGTTACATTTCGGTGATTTTCGATCATTTTCGTTAGTTTTCATGCATATTAAGCGTTTCAGCGTGCGAATACGCGATTCGGTCAGAAATGGAGGTTTCGCTTAGATAATCGCTGATTCTGCGATAAACTAGTCAAAATCGTGTTTTCTGCTACAATTCGGTGATTTTCGATCATTTTCGTTCGTTTTCATGCAAATTAAGCGTTTCGCTTAGAGAATCGTTGATTCTGCGATAAACTAGTCGAAATCGTGTTTTCTGCTACAATCCGGTGATTTTCGATCACTTTCGTTAGTTTTCATGCAAATTAAGCGTTTCAGCGTGCGAATACGCGATTCTGGTCAGAAATGGAGGTTTCGCTTAGATAATCGCTGATTCTGCGATAAACTAGTCAAAATCGTGTTTTCTGCTACAATTCGGTGATTTTCGATCATTTTCGTTCGTTTTCATGCAAATTAAGCGTTTCGCGTAGAGAATCGCTGATTCTGCGATAAACTACTCGAAATCGTGTTTTCTGCTACAATCCGGTGATTTTCGATCACTTTCGTTAGTTTTCATGCAAATTAAGCGTTTCAGCGTGCGAATACGCGATTCTGGTCAGAAATGGAGGTTTCGCTTAGATAATCGCTGATTCTGCGATAAACTAGTCAAAATCGTGTTTTCTGCTACAATTCGGTGATTTTCGTTCGTTTTCATGCAAATTAAGCGTTTCGCGTAGAGAATCGCTGATTTTGCGATAAACTAGTCCAAATCGTGTTTTCTGCTACAATTCGGTGATTTTCGTTCGTTTTCATGCAAATTAAGCGTTTCGCGTAGATAATCGCTGATTTTGCGATAAACTAGTCGAAATCGTGTTTTCTGCTACAATTCGGTGATTTTCGATCACTTTCATTAGTTTTCATGCAAATTAAGCGTTTCAGCGCGGAATACGCGATTCTGGTCAGAAATGGAGGTTTCGCTTAGATAATCGCTGATTCTGCGATAAACTAGTCAAAATCGTGTTTTCTGCTACAATTCGGTGATTTTCGATCATTTTCGTTCGTTTTCATGCAAATTAAGCGTTTCGCGTAGAGAATCGTTGATTCTGCGATAAACTAGTCGAAATCGTGTTTTCTGCTACAATCCGGTGATTTTCGATCACTTTCGTTAGTTTTCATGCAAATTAAGCGTTTCAGCGTGCGAATACGCGATTCTGGTCAGAAATGGAGGTTTCGCTTAGATAATCGCTGATTCTGCGATAAACTAGTCAAAATCGTGTTTTCTGTTACATTTCGGTGATTTTCGATCATTTTCGTTAGTTTGCATGCAAATTAAGCGTTTCAGCGTGCGAATACGCGATTCTGGTCAGAAATGGAGGTTTCGCTTAGATAATCGCTGATTTTGCGATAAACTAGTCGAAATCGTGTTTTCTGCTACAATTCGGTGATTTTCGTTCGTTTTCATGCAAATTAAGCGCTTTGCGTAGAGAATCGTTGATTCTGCGATAAACTAGTCGAAATCGTGTTTTCTGTACATTTCGGTGATTTTCGATCATTTTCGTTAGTTTTCATGCATATTAAGCGTTTCAGCGTGCGAATACGCGATTCGGTCAGAAATGGAGGTTTCGCTTAGATAATCGCTGATTCTGCGATAAACTAGTCAAAATCGTGTTTTCTGCTACAATTCGGTGATTTTCGATCATTTTCGTTCGTTTTCATGCAAATTAAGCGTTTCGCTTAGAGAATCGTTGATTCTGCGATAAACTAGTCGAAATCGTGTTTTCTGCTACAATCCGGTGATTTTCGATCACTTTCGTTAGTTTTCATGCAAATTAAGCGTTTCAGCGTGCGAATACGCGATTCTGGTCAGAAATGGAGGTTTCGCTTAGATAATCGCTGATTCTGCGATAAACTAGTCAAAATCGTGTTTTCTGCTACAATTCGGTGATTTTCGTTCGTTTTCATGCAAATTAAGCGTTTCGCGTAGAGAATCGCTGATTTTGCGATAAACTAGTCGAAATCGTGTTTTCTGCTACAATTCGGTGATTTTCGTTCGTTTTCATGCAAATTAAGCGTTTCGCGTAGATAATCGCTGATTTTGCGATAAACTAGTCGAAATCGTGTTTTCTGCTACAATTCGGTGATTTTCGATCACTTTCATTAGTTTTCATGCAAATTAAGCGTTTCAGCGCGGAATACGCGATTCTGGTCAGAAATGGAGGTTTCGCTTAGATAATCGCTGATTCTGCGATAAACTAGTCAAAATCGTGTTTTCTGCTACAATTCGGTGATTTTCGATCATTTTCGTTCGTTTTCATGCAAATTAAGCGTTTCGCGTAGAGAATCGTTGATTCTGCGATAAACTAGTCGAAATCGTGTTTTCTGCTACAATCCGGTGATTTTCGATCACTTTCGTTAGTTTTCATGCAAATTAAGCGTTTCAGCGTGCGAATACGCGATTCTGGTCAGAAATGGAGGTTTCGCTTAGATAATCGCTGATTCTGCGATAAACTAGTCAAAAT